>NW_016224985.1:0-1383 GCF_001687245.7 Rhagoletis zephyria
TGCACTGTACCTACCAATGCTTGCCGTAGTCTTAGCAGATTCTCTTCTTTAGAGAATCCACAAACCTCTGTGGATTGGTTAAAAGTAGCGTAAAACAACGGCCACTCTCTTGGCTTTCCATCAAATTTGGGCAGCTCTGTAGCAAGGCTTTTTCGAGAAGCGACCTGGTCTCTGGTCAGTCGGCGATAAGCCGAAGCACCAAAGAATAAGCTATTGACGTGGCCGGCTTTGGGAAAGCGGTTTGCGCTGGTTATGATTGTAGCGGAGGACATCCTCTATTGGGTGTCGAGTTATGTAGTAATTGCTGCTCGAGCGACTGTATTCTGTCCAATAAGGATTGTAGGACAGATGCTGACAGATCACCCACTTTCTGTTGAACAGTCGTAACAGTAAAGCGGCGTCGTGTGGAGGAGGGCGTTGAAGGACAGGTGGATTTGCAGCATAAGCAGCCCGTCAATTGCCGACGAGTGCGGACGTGTTTTAACTTAGCTCTGTCGTTCTCTTTTACATACTTTCGCGATGTCGTTTTTTTCTAATTTCGGCTCGCAGTGTGTTGGAGACGATTTAGTTTCTTGCGGTCTTTGTACACACAATTTTCATTCGAAATGTGCAAAACTAAATTCCGCAGGTTTAAAACTCTTAAAATCCAACAAAAACCTTATGTTTAAATGTGATGTCTGCTGCTGTGTGCCTATCTCGTCATGTTTAGCTAAACTTGCAAATGCATTGTGCTCTCTAAATGAAATTCAATTGGCTTGGTGATCTGAAAAATTCTTAAAATTCTTCCACTTCCAAACTAGTCACCAAAAATGTTGCTAACAACTTTGCCAACAACAGTGATGCAACAATTACTGAAAATTTGAGAACTACGCGCTCACTGACATTGCCACAAATCTTGAATCATACTTTATAGATAGTTTCCTAAGTGTTAATCTAAAACAAATTAACTGTTTTTTAATGATTTAAATAGATTGTTCGACCTTATATACGTAAGTGACAACATTGATTCTTCTATATCAAAATGCATTTCGCCGATTTCTGATGCTAATATTCACCATGTGCCTTTAGAAATTGAGCTTAAATATTATGTGTTTTCAACCATTATGTCTAATGAGGGAAATGCTTTCAATTATACGTCTTGTGATTTTCCAAGTTTAAATAAATCCCTTTCGGAAATTGAATGGGATGAGTTACTTATGGAATTGGATACTCACAGTTGCTATACAACCTTTAAATCGACACTCTATGAATTCTATTTGAATAACATACCTTTGAAAAAGAAGCGACCATGCAAGTCACCGTGGTATAATAGAGATTTAATGAAGTTGAAAAACATTAAAAAGAAATATCTCAAAAAGTTCAAGTCAACTAAGGTTCAATCAT
>NW_016224986.1:0-1383 GCF_001687245.7 Rhagoletis zephyria
GAATATGCAAGAAAAATTTACTTGTTTGACATTTCGATTTGACGTTTTCTGTACACTGCACTACCGCCGTTGTGGCACTGCTGTACCGACTTTATGTTAAGGTTTTTCAATTTTTCCGCTGAATCGGTTAAGGTAAGTTCCCATGGTCGATCGAAAATCAAAATTTCTAAAATCACTACCTATGTTTTATCAGAGAACGTTTATAAATATTTATAAACGTTCTCTGGTTTTATTGCTACATATGTAGGTATATTAATCGGCAAACATTTTTTAATTCCGATTGAATTTCAACCCCATTCAATTTTAATTCAAAGTGACTTTGGTAGAAGGTCACTCGGAAGTGAGTTTCCGCGAGTTGAGAACCCGCCTGATTGACTCAATTCGGCATGGATCGTGTACTAAAGACCCTCCAGTTACTAAGTTGCAGCCAGGGTCCTTACTCTGTAGTTCGGTTCGAAAGAAAATGTGTTCGCTTTCGAACCATTGGTACTCTGAAAGCACCTTTCGAGTTACATTCGTGTGATATTCGAATTCAATTATGTTCCTTTCGAATTTTATTTATCCCCTTTCGAATTTTCGGAAATTTGGTACTTCCTGCTTCGAAAGCAAATGCCAAAATGCTGGAATTGTAGAAAATTCTATTCGACAGCAACCAAGCACTCGGACGTCCGCAAAAATCTAAGTAATTGCAATAATAATTGTGAAAATATGTATTCTTTTAATCAAAAAATCATTTTTAGGACGACTAAAATCAAACAACCGAATACAAATCCTCGGCTATTTGAAATATTGCCGTTTTCTCAATGGATTTACACACTTCAATGAGGCAGCGTGACATTGACTGCTGAGAAAGGCCTACGAGTTGGTCTTGACCAATTTGGTGTTGGTATCCTCCTTGCCTCAATAATTTCAGTGCAGCGGACGCAGTGGCAGTTTTTCGAAATCAGCTGTTTTTTATAAAGTGTGATGTCCAGTGTTGCTCTCTTTTTTCGAATATCTTCGAATTCGATACGAACGAACTATGGAGTACGAACGGGGCTTCGATTCGAATTTAGCTTTCGAATAGAACAAGCTTTCGACTCGACTTACAGAGTAAGGACCCAGGTTTCAATTATATGCACATGTACATTTTTTTAAGATATACTATGTATGTATGTATGTATATAAAACAAGTATAAGATATTCCAATGAAAAAGTATACACATATAATTATACACATAAAAAAGGATGAACTTGTGTGTAAAAGCATTTTTCGATTCGCCATTTCTCTGCATTTTTTTTTTTTTTAACAACCTTGTTATCGAGCAGAGAGAATTCAAGCGTGTTTAAATCAGAGATTTACGGCCCAATTCTGTGTTTTCTTGATAAATTTTTTGTAAAGAA
>NW_016224987.1:0-1383 GCF_001687245.7 Rhagoletis zephyria
TCGGCGGGCTTAAGTTTTGCGGTGCTTCGGTATTATACGAGCGCCCCACTGGTATATGGTTACTCGGTGGTTTGCCGTGGTGAACCTCACTTGGGACCTGCAGGTCCCCTCCTTGATGTCGTGTAGGGCTTTCCGGACCCTCTCGGAGATTTCTGAGAGCTGCTCCAGCGCTGGTCCGTCGGCTTCTTCGGCGGGAAAGACCGTTTGTTCCCTTGGTGGTGTCGACGAGCCTTGTCGTGGAGACACTGTTTCGGGCGGAGCTGGTGCTCGGGCGGTGACGATGACAGTGGTACTACCTCTGGTCATACTGGTGTGTGTAGTTGTTTGGGCTGCGACGGCGCGTGCGGCTTTAGCCTGTGCGGTGTCGGCATTTACAGAATGGGTGCCCGTTCTCATGCTAGCTGTGGCCGCGTACCTTGCGGCTGCGTGAGCCGCGACCTCGTGTACCGACAGAGCGCGGGTCGTTTCCGCGTGGATGGTGACGCCGTGCATGCTGGCAGCGCGTGCCACGGCGTTCCGCCTAGCGGCTAGCTGGGTCTCCATTGCTTACTGCTGGCTGCGCGTCTGTCCAGTAGCGTGCGTGAGTGCCGCGTACTTCGAGTCGGCGGCTTCGGCGCGTGCGCGGGCAGCATCCCGTGGGCCTATGGCGGTCCCACGCCCAGCATCTGGATCCGCGGTCGCTTCGCGTTTTCCTCGGCTACGCGTTCGCGCATGCGCTTCACACTCTTCTCCATTTTGCTTAACTCTTCCATGTTCATCGGTGATTGGTTTTCACCTTTTGTTCTTTCGTTTATTCACGTGTGGCTGGTTCGCTAGTTGACGATCGAATGACGGTCTCCACTGATGCGACGGTCTTCCTAACTTTATTTATTTTATTTTAAATTCCCTTCATTTTTTTTCCTTTTTTCTTTGGAAGTAAAAATTTAATTTAATTACTTTTATGGTTTTTTCCCCCCTTTTCCGTATTGCTAAGTGGTTGTGTTTCGCCCGTCTTGTACGCCTTCAGCTCGGCAAGGTTCGCTGTTCTTGTCCTCCNTCTTGTCCTCCCATCGTCGGTCTTTCGTAGCTCCACGATTACCGGGGAAACGTATCGGAGTATCTGGTAGGGGCCGGCATATTTTGGGGCTAGTTTTGCCGCAAAACCCTCTGCTGCCTTAGATAGATAGTGTTCTTTGGCGAGGACCAGCTCCTGCACCCTTGTGGACTTTTCCTTGGCCGTCGGAGCTATTTCGCCTGTTCCGACATTTATTTCGTCGAAGAGTGCTCCTGGTAGTCGTGGTTCCCGCCCTTGCACTAGGAACGCTGGGCTGTATCCTGTGGAGGCTGTAACGCTCGTATTTACGGCGAGTGTGATTTCTGGGAGGGGGTCATCCCCCCGCCTAT
>NW_016224988.1:0-1383 GCF_001687245.7 Rhagoletis zephyria
CCATTTATAAAAGCGTTGTATATTAAAAAGTTTTTTTTTTTTTATATTAGTTATTTATATATATATTTTTTTTCGTATAACAATCAGCTGCCAAAATTTTTCCGGACACGATTTATTTTAATATTTTGTGTAATTACGATTTTCGAGAACCATTTTGACGATTTCTATGTTCAACTACCTGGCAACACTACTCGTAAAAAATAAGAAAAAAAACATACATATCTACATACCAAGAACATTTTCATTCACGAATAACCAAATTATCGATACCCTTGTCGGCATCTATTTTATTTATTTTCTTGGTAGAAAAACATATTAAATGCACCATAAATATTCCAAATTACTTTACCCATATTCTAACAGCAGGGATATTCACATGAATACCAAAAATTAAAAACAAAAAACATTTAAGTATGTATGCACGTCTGTATGTAGTGTGACAAAAATTCTTTCGCCACCAGCTTAAGTTCTCAAGACATGCTGATGAGGCGTTAAAATAGTTAAATCGAATAAGCGATCGACATTCAACCAGTTGGATATTGATGACCATACATACATACCCACACACATGCATGAAGATAACAAAAAAAGTGTATGCAGACATATCTACACACATTTGTACATAACCGATAGAGATATTGTGCAAGCGCAGTAATCTTTACATACAGTTGTCCACAAAATAATAGGAGTGCGATATTTTGACCAGTTTTGGCTAT
Organism: Rhagoletis zephyria; assembly: GCF_001687245.7. Taxonomy (NCBI): domain Eukaryota; kingdom Metazoa; phylum Arthropoda; class Insecta; order Diptera; family Tephritidae; genus Rhagoletis; species Rhagoletis zephyria. The sequence goes on from NW_016224988.1 coordinate 717, forward strand.
TTGTCTTTTGTTTATTTAATGTTTATTATTTTTTTATAAAAGCCTAGCTGGCTATACAACAAACACCATATAAATTCAGATTTTAAACTTTGTATAAAAATTATAAAAATTTTGCAANGCACGAGTATGCTACATACATATATCCCTGCAGTAAAATTTAGAGACAGTCTGGCAAAGCGCTGGTTTCCGAACTACATACTTACTATTTCATAACTGTCTCTGAACTAGTGCAAAACGGCTGCAGAGTAAACGGAACAGTTGAAACTTGCGGTTCAAGTGTAGAAATTCTCACTTTTCGTTCAATATGAAAGTATGTAGCTCAGCGAGAAGACCTCCGACTCAAGCATCGTTTTCAGATTTAATGAATTCAAATTGAAAAACTAAAAAAAATATCCAAAAATCGAATCTGAAAAATATTTTCTTATAAAGAAAAACTGTCCAAAAGGGAACCGGTTAAAAACTAAATAGTTGCAAAGTAATGCACTGGGCGACAGTTGCCATCGCCAATGACATCGCCGTATAAAACTGGACAGTTGAATGCATTGTACTCACGGCAAAAGGTCTAGTCGTACTCTAATTCTGAACTAGTCAGATTTTCTGCAGGGATAGAAAGCGCGTCATGCATTTGTGCTAGGGTGATCGGCGTTTTATCTACAATTTGGGGTCC
>NW_016224990.1:0-1383 GCF_001687245.7 Rhagoletis zephyria
TTTTTTTGCCGCCTATCTGCTGGGCAATCTTGCCTACACTGCCTACTCCTTTGTTTTCATCGTTCACAACACTGGCAGACAAAACCCAGAGCAGAGGGTCGCCTACATTGTCTGGGCGTTGCTGAACGGTTGCACGCCCCTCGGCGTGGCCACCTTTGTAGTGGCCATCAACCGGCGGATGTACTCCAGTCGGAGTTTGTTAATGAGCATCTTAACTAGANAGCCGGAGCCTGTTGATGAACATTCTAGCAAAATCAGCTGCATGTAAAAATCCCAAATCATCAATTAAACTTCACCGTGAGCAGCTGAAGCTGCCCTTCTACCTGGAACTGCTCGATGACGGCGGCGCCCGAAGTCAACAGCGAACCAGGACGATGGCGCTGGGAGCCGGCGTCTTTGGCGTCATCGAGCGGCGAACCATGTGCGAGTTTGTTTCCATCTACATTGCCTTTCTTCTTCATTTTGGTGGGCTGATGATGGAAAAATAAAATTAAAAATGATAGCAAATTTCCTAGTAAACGTTTGTTTGATGTTTAGGGGTAAGCTGATTTTTAATGAAAGTACAAGGGTGTGAGTGTCGCTTCGCGCCACAAACCATCGTTTCATTTTGTTTAAATTTATTTTAACGTTTATTTTGGTCATCAGGTTGTTAAGCATTGACTGGTGTCATTTGGTTGATCGGCATCGTCCGACGGCTCGGGACACAACTCGCAAGCTCGTTGTGCCCCAAGCCGTCGGTGCCGATCAACCAAATGACACCAGCCTTCAACATTTGAGGTTTACTTGACTGGTTAATTTGTAAAATACTTGTAAAAAGTTCTGTTCAGTGTCATTTAGAAAACTCATTAAAAAATACTTTTAGTTGTCAAGTCCACTAAAATTTAACATTAATAAACAGGTGTTTATTAAAGTTGTTTTTAAAATAAACTTTGTCCTAATATCATGAAAAATGTAATTTATAGAATCATGAATGTAAACGCAAAAAATCATATAGAACTTAAATAGAAATTTTCACAAAAATTATAACTGGTTTTAATAATTACTCCCATAAGTCAAATCAGCCTAAATTTAAAACCAATTGATAGATGGAAGTAAACATTGTTTTTAAGTAAAACAGTGTTTAGATATCATGAAAAATGTAATTTGTAGAATCATAAATGTAAATGCAAAAAATCATTTGGAATTAATATAGGAATTTTCATAAAACCTGTAACAGGTCATAATAAATACTTGCGTTAACCAAATTAACCCCAACTCAATACCATTAGATAGGCACTACTTTACTTTGATTTCAAGTAAAACTAAATTTTAAAATCTTGAGCGATGTAATTTCTAGAATCAAAAAAGTAAACACAAAAAATCATATGAAATTAATATATGAAA
>NW_016224992.1:0-1383 GCF_001687245.7 Rhagoletis zephyria
CTACTTGTTTGTGCAAATTATGTTAAATGAGTGCAAAGCAGTTAACGAAAAAAATGAAAGGACATTGACATGCTAAAAAGGTAAAAGGATGTAATTGCCAATTCGCTTCTGTAGGAATCAATGGAAGTATATAGTACACATAGGTAAATGCACAAGTGTTAACTTTAATTAATTCATTAAGTTGCTTAAGCAAAAGCAATCGCTATTATAAAGCTTACCTATATGCATGCTCATATGATAAAAAAGCAAAGAATTGTTGCTCGCAGCCACTCAATTAAGGGGAGTTGAGGTGATTTGGGGTGAAGGGAACTTTGTACAGTTGCTGAAGAGGTATTTTCTTACTACAACAAAATCTGAAATAGTAGGTATGAGGAAGAGTGATGCCGCGCTGCCATCTTGTAGCCAATTGTTACCGTATCNAAGAGTTTTCATATAACGGTAGCTTTCGTCAGAGAATATAATAGAAATCTGGTAATACACGTTCTAATTACGCGTGAAATTAGGAAGGATCGCTTATCAAATGGCGTTTTCTTTTCTACCGACTTAATAACAACACGGGTAGCGCGTGTACAAATGTACAGGGACAAAGTTTACATTCCTCCACTCGCCCAAGACGAGGTGAGAACAGAAATCATTCGGCTCCAAAATAACAGGGGCCATTGAGTCGATGGAATACCATCTGAACTGTTCAAAGCCGGCGGCGAATTGCTTTTCGGGTATACTTATGCACGACCTGTAAAGTGCAATGTGGTGCGACCCTGCTGTGGGCGCCAATTTCCGGGTGATAACTCTTATTAGCATTGCATGAAGTGAATGGATCAACTGATGCACATTAATCATCGTGGGTTTAGGACGGACAAATCTACCAAAGCGTCAAATCCTGGAAAAAATCGTAGGTAGGAAAAACAACACACATTACTTTTTCGTATATTTTAAAACCACATTTGATAGCACTAAGAGAAGCTTCATTTACGTCATGTCTAAATTAGGGTTCATAGTTCTTCTTCTTAATCTTCTTGTTAGGCGCCAGCTATTTCTCTTCTGTGCTTACTGATGACAACTGGCAATTGGCGGGGGAGGCCTACCTCTGCTACCGGCATCGTGACCCGCTGAGGGGGTTGCTACCTGTTTAAAAAGTTTAATTAAACATTTTTTATATGTTAAATTAATTATTAAAATATTTATATTAATCGAAGTGGTCTTGAAAAGCATTTATTTATTAACTACATCAAGAAGGGTTGCCATCTGTTTGAAAAATGCAATTTAACTTGATTTAAGGGAATTAGGTGATTTATGTTTGTATCACAATATGAGTTTCAGACAAAAGACGTTTAATAAGGTTTCCGTTTGAAAATATTTTGAAGAGGATAGAAAAAGAAAACA
>NW_016224993.1:0-1383 GCF_001687245.7 Rhagoletis zephyria
CGACACTGTGGAACACCGTCAAGTGGAAGTGGGAGTGAAACAGCCAACAGCACCAACGATTCAGAAACTACTGCCGAACAGTCGTCCGCTTCAGTGGCCATTTGATATTCGGCAAAAGTGCGTAGTTCGAGATTTAGCCGTAACTTTAGTGAATGCTGTAGTTCAAGCTTGATTACTTCAAACTTTTCTTTGATTTTTTCACCTTTTTCACAACTACAAACTTCCTTTCTCTACTTTTCTTTTACCTTCTTACTTTTCATTTTCCACTTTTGTTGCAAATTCAATCTGCTTAACAAAATTATGTTTGAAAATAATAAAATTGTTTTTAACTTTTTAAACTTAAAACTTGCTTTTTTGCGCTATCAAATTTTTAATAAAAAATTATTTAGAAACTTGTCAACTTTGAATTTAATGCTTTAAATTACTTTAAATTGTTTGCCCATTTGAAACCGTTTTTGGCAATTTATTATAGTGTCATTTTAGGGGTGATATCACCACTCAAAAACGCCCCTCTCACCAGCTCATGCGTCATACGGCTTCAGACCTTCAGTCCCCCAATTATCAAAGTGCGAATCGTTCAATGTTATCAGCAGCAGCTGCAGCAGCTGCTGCTCATTAACTACTGTTTTTTTGCCTGCTTGCTACATTCATTGGCTTATCAACTTTTGGTGTCTCTACCAGAAAAGAAGCCAGTGACAGCAGAAGTATGAGGCGAGGTGACGATCTGAACACGAGCTGACGTACATTCGAACTGATTTCTCTTTTCATAGCCATTTTGTTTTCACTCTCCCTGCCGTTCTTTGATTTGAACCGCACGTGCTTGATGATTTCAAGTTTGCCTGGTTGATGATGATGATACAGTCAGAAGGTGATTACAGTCTATTTTTGTAACTAGCCAATCTCGCTCTTTTTTGCTTGTTTATTTGCCGTCTTGCCGTATTTAGGTGATTGCCATTGATGACGCAAATGGATGATCTTCTTCTTCTTCTTCTTTTCTCTTTTCGCTAATCAATTGATTTTGCTGATCTCCTTTCGTTTTTATTGCTTTTTCTTTCACTCTTGCTCAAGTGGAAAGGCAAAGTCCTCAACACAGCTTTGTTTGTTTGTTTGTCGCAGTGTCCGTTTNTGCTCAAGTGGAAAGGCAAAGTCCTCAACACAGCTTTGTTTGTTTGTTTGTCGCAGTGTCCGTTTTTTGTGCCTAAACTCAAGCAGCAATTTTGTAATCATTTTTGCATACATTTTATTTGTTTTGTTTGTGATTCCTACTACTTACTACAAAAAGTTGCTTGACAGCAGGTTTAGAAACAGCAACAATTTATTTTCTGATAACTTTTTTAAAGAGTGAAAACAAATTCTCCCCAAATACCCACACACTCAAATGTT
>NW_016224994.1:0-1383 GCF_001687245.7 Rhagoletis zephyria
TAACGGAGTTATTAGTCAGCTTGGTGGCCATTGAGACTGTAATTTCATATGAAACAAATTCGATCATCATCGTGGACTGTAAAGATTCTATAAGAAAGCTAAGTGTGGCTAAACCTGTCCACCTGTATCGGGTTCCATCATACACGTTTGTGGAAGGTAATGGCAGAGCTGAGGAGCTAGTCAAGGAGGGTGTTCTCATAGACGCCTTACTAATGACGAATATACTAATTTTTCTTGGCGAAACCAAAAGATCACAAGATCTTCTCATGTTCCACCAAGCGCATAGACTTTGGAAAAGAACTCAGGGTTGCAGACTTAAAAAAGTTATGTGTAATTCATACGATAGAAAACTTACTGATTTCCTAATATCATAAAGAAGAATAGACCCGAGGCTCCCGATAGGATTGCTAACAGGGCATTGTTTGCTAAGAGCACTGGCATTTAAATTCCCTAGGCCTAATAGATGAAAAAACATGTAGGAAATGTAACTATAACGAGGGCAACGAAAAGATCAAAAGAGAACAAGAAAACTTTAAACGAATTGACGGTACGGAGGTATCTGTACTCTTCCCCTCTCTTCTCACCTCCTTCGCCATCGAACGAGCAGACTTGAAAGCAAGACTTGACGTGTCTGAAAGGGGACTAATTTGGACACTTTATTATTCTTGACGGCTTTAACTTTATCTATGACACAACAGATCACTGTGTAGCTCAATTGATACCAATACGTATAGAAATTCCCCAAAGACTTTTGGAAAATGTGTTGGTGACACAGTCATTGGCCAGATATAAGACTGGGCGGTTCCGGTTATGTAGACTTTACTGTCGTAGGAACGATTTTTAATTATATATCCAAGCACTATTTTTTAATTCAAAGAATAGGGATCCCATTTAAATTTCAAACAAATACCTCGCGGTGCTTGAGGTTGTGGGTCATTTTTCCTTGGAAAATAAAAGTGATTACAACACTCTATCTATAAAAGTAAATGAAGAGATTGACATACTTTCAAAATTGTCAAAAATTCAGAATATAAATTTCCAATTCAATTCATAACAACACACCTCTTAATCACATGATTGGTATTATTTATCAAAACAGGATAAGCATTTTTGTATCAACTATTTTCCTTTTAATTGAATAGTCGGCATACAAACGAAGCCGCTTTGTAATTTATAAATTTATATTGCATATTTTTGACAGGCTACAAAAAAAAAAACACTTACTAAAAAGCACCAAAAGAAGCGATTTGTTTTCAAAAAACCCTGCATTGCGATTTAAAAACACCATTAATTCTATTCATTACAGCTACTACATACAATTAAGAGGAACAGCCAGCAAAATTTCACACAAACAACACAAATCATGGCGCAAATAACAACTTT
>NW_016224995.1:0-1383 GCF_001687245.7 Rhagoletis zephyria
CATTGTATTTCTAAAAAGAATTCAGGTACACAGTTTTATAGCCCCTAAACTTTTATTATAATAATGTGCAAATTTCAAATCTCTAAAAGATCGCGTTAATTTTTGAGAATCTTTTTTGCTGAACATTTTTTATATGAAAAAAATGCGGAAGACAGCCAGCAAAAAAATTCTCAAAAATCACTGCATACCTGAATTCTTTTTAGAAACTCATATTAAAAAGTTCGCGATTTTGCTGAAACTTTGCAGATTTTTCTGAATTTTTGTACACAGTATCATTCTTGGATTTAAATGGCACTTGTCAAAGCATAAGCCATATTTTAAAACAAAATTAAGCGTGTAAAAGANAGCATATGAGCGGATATAAATAAACTTAGGCAAACGCGTAAACGGACAAAGGGCAAGTTTTGGCCAACAATGGCAACTAAGTCAACAAACTCATTTCCGGTATGGCGTTGTTTGAGGTAATACAAATACATGCGCACATAATTTGATGAAACATGCTTACCTATTAGGTTTAGTACTTGTACATAAGTTATTACAAAACGTGTGGAGGAATTCATATAATATTTAATTTAGAAAAGTGATTTCGAACTAGAGTCCTAGAGGGAGATGGGGATTTTTGTACAAAGCTAATTTACTTATAAAGTTAATAGAATAGTTTTTCGCTATTTTGTGAATTCGAATAGGCATATCAATCTTCCCGATTTTTATGTAAATTTTTTTAGCGTTTTTTTTTTCATATATGATATGCACTCTCAATAGAACTCGTAGTGTAAATGGGCCTGTCTCTTCGAACAATCTTACTTACTATCCTGCGCCTGATGGATTACTTTACTTCTTCAGATAGTTTTTCGTTGATATTTTGCGTTGAGTGTTTGCGCGACTCAAGGCGTGGAAGTTATCGTGGAAGTCAACTAAATATTGAGGAGACAGTAAGAAAAGCATCAGTGGCGCTTTACTGCTGCAAACCGCCATGGCAAGAAAAGAGGCCTCTCCAAAAGTAATATATTATCTATTGAAACCATGATGAAGCCAATTCTGCTATATGAGGTAACTGCATGGTGGATCTCAATGAAAATCTCTGCCTTTATTAAGAGCCTAACTCTCGTGCAAAGCGCGGTCCTGTTGATGCAGTTCGCTCTACCATTAGCCTAAAAAGTGCTGGTTTCGCCATCAAAAGTACCTAAATTTGTCACGTTTTATTTCACGATTAATTCGATAAGAAGTCAGATAGCAAAATCGATAATAATATTTCGCTACCAATATTAGCAATCGATAAAAATATCGAAAAAAATTGATAAAAATATCGATAAAAAAATAAAAGAATTAAAAAATTATCGATAAAAATATCGATCACAAAATCGATAAAAAATTCGATTACAA
>NW_016224996.1:0-1383 GCF_001687245.7 Rhagoletis zephyria
GGACGACGCCGTTAGGGTTGTGGGGTTTTCCGGTGGTGTCCTTTCCCCCCCTACTGTTTAACTTTAACATTTCAAAGCTCCCTCAACCACCAGACGGAGTCTCGATTGTCTTTTACGCCGACGATAGCTCGATCATGGCGACGCAACCGCTATTGTCAACAAAGTACAGAGCCGCAACAAGGTCCTCAAGTCGCTAGCCGGCAGTACTTGGGGCAAAGACAAAGAAACGTTGCTGGCAACATACAAGGTAATACGACGCAAAACACCTCACTGAACACCACCTACACGACGCACAGTGGTCCAATCTGCTCTATTAGGGTAATTTAATTATTAAATTAAGAACTAAGATATCGGGATGAAATTTTGCACAAATTATGTCTGAATGACTAACAACTTCTGCTCATAAAATGGGCAAGATCGAATAGCGACCACGCCTACCAACCATATAATTAAAAAATCGTAAAATTTTTCGTCAATTTCTGGTAAATTTTTTAAGCACTTACGCACGGTTATAGATACTTGTATACCTAAAACTGTTTTAACTATTTGGGATGAATTAAAAATAGAAAGTCCGTTATGTATATACTGTATTGGCAGCGGATCCGAATCACCCACTTAATATATGTATAAGATAAAATAAACTGCCAAAAAGTCAGATCAAGCTTAATAACTTTTAGGGCCATTTCCTCATCTAACCTTTAGATTACCGGCCACTTTATCGTCGCGATATACGAGTTTTCGTTTTCTCATCAGGGCATTAATTTCTCGAATCGATAAATTGTTGCTCACCCGCTGCAACCTCTAAAAATGTGTACCCAACTTTGAATTTTGGTTCGGTTTTGGTTCATGAGTCAGATATATTAGATATTTCAACCAAGGTTTTGGTTTTTGCTAACAGTTGCTCTTGCTCTATATTTGCTTATGTTGCATTGTCAACCTTTGAAATTATATGACGAATGTAGTGTACTCTCGGTAATGTAGTGAAGTTTCACTCTACAGAATAACAAATTTATTTTTACCGGTAAGATAAGAAAACCAAAACACTTTAAAGTGAGGAACAATTTATCTGCCCTGTTAGTAAAGGCAACTTTACTGCTTACATTAGAAAATGGCCCTCAGTAAGTAAACGATACTAATGCTTTGATAAATTTGTGTCGAATACACCGGCACACAAAAAAAAATTAGTGTGATGCGCATTTGACCGGACCTACCTATGGTTATGTATTTCGACCCGCAAAATTCGAATTTGAAGTCAGTTTGGCCAATATACCTCCTAGATTTCGAGAAAACTAAAAAAAAACCGTAAAAATAGTGAAAATCGGCAATAAAAACCCGTTTTTTGAAGTTTTCTCGAAATCTAGGAGGTATATTGGCCAAACTGAA
>NW_016224997.1:0-1383 GCF_001687245.7 Rhagoletis zephyria
ACATGCCCTTGAAAGAATTGAAGTAGTGGATGAGATAGCCAAAACTGGAACTACAAGAGCTCATATCAGAAGACTGACGGCGTTTCCAAGAGAGATGAAAATTTTTCGCCGAGCAAGCGACAGGTGCTACGGCTATGCTAGGTTCGGAAGGCAAGTATCATACTCCTATTTGGAAGCCCACTATGAATGCTCTCAATGAGTGCTCGTCCTATTGACATATTCACCTTATCGGAGTTATCCTAAAATGTAGCTAGAAGTGTGTCCTGTAAATTAATTTATAAAAAAGTTTTCTGCATTTCCATGGCGTGTATATCTATCTTATCAGCAATTTCGTTCCCTTCGATATTGCTATGACCAGGAACCCAGCAGTTAAGTATATTGACATTACTCTGTGATGCTTGCGATTCGCGACATTGCTAAACAATTCCTGGCTTCACAATCTTGATTTTGGACGCTTTGAATGCCGCTTGGCTGGTGACGTTCCCAGGCAAAGACGTACTATTTTTTACAAGACAATCAGCAGTCGCTATTGCATTGATCTCGACCTTAAAGACACTGCGGATGTTTACTGTATAGAGACCGACGAGAATTCCTTTTTCCATCTTTTACACATTGATGTAGATCGGCGAAGGGCGAGAGAGCTTTTATGCTGCATGCAACTATATAAAATGTATACATATAAAGCTCAAAAGAGCTTTGCCTGCGGGAGAGGTAGTGCCCATCACCGATGTAGATTGAAATACCGTCATTCCCCGTTTCTAGTTTGAGATTGTACAGGGCTTCTAAAGCCGAAGTTTCAGAATAATGTGATGTTATCAGTGCCGACCTTAAGTAGCAATAGATAATCAGCAGAGGGCGATCGGTGCTAGAGGTAGGCGCCGATTGAGATACAGTTGTCATCGATGAGGTAATAGCTGACCCCAACTGTCATCCCCCTAGCTTTGCCTCTGCCGAAATGGTGAGACGCCTTTCTAGAGAAGAGCTTGACAAGTACACGCGATGCTCAAGTTTATGCCGGCAAACGATATCCTTAGAGTCTCCTAGTTCACATTTGTATCAGTAACGTGTGCTCAAATGGAAAATAACACTTGCCAACCCTCGATACTTTTGGATGGGTATACAACTGAAAACGTAAAAATTTCCAACAAAATGAGAAAGAAGTCATTAAAAGTTATAGTTATAGTTATAGTTAGGTCCTATTTTGAAAGAGGTGTCGCAATTTAAATAAATAAAAAAAAAACTTTTTCTCGTTCCTACAGGGTGTCCGTTTCCACCATATTGCACTTTGTTAATTTTTTTATGAGAGTGCGGCAACAAACCACCGTAGTCAGTTGGTTACCAAAAAACTATTAGACCGACTTTGCCAGCTGCATTTGCCAGTTG
>NW_016224998.1:0-1383 GCF_001687245.7 Rhagoletis zephyria
ACTTCTCACTCTATTGACACCTATATTTGTGTATACATTCGTTTCAATTAACTTATCAATTATATTGATGTTAACTTTTTGAGGACGTGGCAACCCGCTTAAAAAAAGTTAGTAATAAAATCTTCTTAAACTGCTCTCATTTGACACCCACATCTAAATGTTTAACATGTTAATCAAATTGATTTGGAATTTCTAAACAGGTGACCACAAAGGTTTAACACCAATAATATATTATTTAATTTTAGCTTTTTGAACAGGTGGCATCCCTCTCCGAAATAAATCTTTGCTAAACCTCTCTCGTTTGATAATCATTTTGAAATATATCATTTGACTTGTTAATGAAATTGATTTTAACTTTTTTACCAAGTGGCCTTAGAATATTTTCCAAATAAATTACTTTTGAATCTCTTTCGTTTGATATCCACATTGTTGTTATATTTTATTTAACTAAATAATCAATTGATTTTAACTTTTGAAAAAGGTGGCAACTCTCTTTAAAACAAAAAACTAATATATTAACTCTAATTTTTTAATAAAATGATTTTTAATCAATATGGAAGGAAGAAGGAATAAAGTAGAAACACATATATCGAAGTGAACCAAACTTCTTTCTCTGACTTTCGGCCTTGCGAATGCACTCGGTGAACTAACAGAAATAATTGTGGACCCAATTAAAGCTAAAAGGCATCGTCAGTAAGACTAGACTAGTGTTTATGAAATCAAACAAACCCATGAAAATTGTCGTAGGCTATACTAGAATGTCAGGCCTTAGTTTCAAAATCTGCCACAAAAACCATAANTAGTGGGAACTTGGCGGTCAAGTCAAACAGATGTTGACAGTCTCTTCTAAACCTACAGGATTTAGTCAGAAATATTAGTTAAATTTAGTCAGGAAGATACTACTGAAGATATTATAATTGTGTGTATTCGAACGAGGAATTTTAAGTCGTTTTCTTAAGGACAACATCTTGAAACTAAAATTGACTATAAAGTCGCGTGCAGCCTACGTGACAAACGTGTATTATCAAACTTAAAAGCAAGTTCATCAGCGTGTAACTGCATAGTAAAGTACCCAGATAACCTGCATTTCAAGCACTCGATAAGCTATCGCATCATATAACAAAGGACCCAAGTTACCCAAGGGAAGTCTGAGACCTGTCTTGCAACTGCCTACTGAAACCTGTCTTCCGACCACCACTCTCTTCATGGACCAGCTGTAAAAGCTTTTGGATCAGAGCGCTGACTACGCTGTAGTCTCCTTACGACATGGCCCTTCGTTAACAGTCGTATTATCGACATGCGCCCAAAAAGTTGAAAATTGATATGACGAAAAATAGAAAAATATGTGCCATTTAAAAAATACTATGTGGTAACGAATTTAAT
>NW_016224999.1:0-1383 GCF_001687245.7 Rhagoletis zephyria
TAACCGCAAGTTATTTACAAATAACTTAAAATTACAACAATTCTTTAGAAATGGTATCTGTTGGTATTTCATAACTGGACTGCATTGCATTAATTATTATGAAAATTTCGTATGCATGTATGTATGTATTTATATATGTTTGTATGTATAATATTTAATGAGTTAGAGCAGTGATTCCCAACCTTTTCCATTTGGCGATGTAAAAGTTTACTCAAAGCCACTGGACCAATTTTGATGAAATTTTCTCAGTTTGTTAATATTTGTGGTTCAAAATGTTGACACTACTTTTTGTCCATATACCACCTCATACAACTTCCACATCCATATATATGTATAAGAAAAAACAACAGAAAGTAGATCTATATATAAAAAGGACAACAGCGAATAGAAGTTTCATATATAAGAAAATTTCTATTTTTTTCGCTTTAAGTGTTGAGTACTTGTTTGAAAAATTCGATTAAGTTAATTGATAAAAAAGAAATTAAATATGTATTACAATTCGGATATCGATCTAAGCATATTTCTAAATATTAATTCGATTGAACTCAGAAGATAAATAACATATTACAATAAGGATATAAAACTAGAGAGGCTTAAGAAAGCTTGTTTTCCAAAATATTTTTGAAGAGTATTACCATCTGTTTGGAATTTAATTCAACTAAATTGATAAGTTCATTGAAAAGGGTGTCAAAATAAACTTGTTTCAGAAAGCTTAGTGTGGGAAATATTTTTAAAGAGTATTACCACCTGTGTAAAAAATTTTATTCAATTAAATGAGCGAGATAAATAAAATATTACAATTTTATAATATCAATCGAAAGGTACTTTAGAAATCTTTGACTCAGCAACATTTTTTATTAGCGTGGAGGGGATACAGGTGGGTCGCGCAAGGGACCCGCTAATGGGTCGCGACGCACCGGTTGGGAACCGANTCCGCATCGTGTAGTTCTCTGTAATGTTTGCGTAATTTAAGGCAAGTTGGCATCATTTTAGGCGCACAAGCCTGCTACTACTAGTTTATGTTTATTCGTATTGTGTACGTGCTTTGTAGCCAAATTAATTCACCTACATACCAATGTGCATACAATTCTACATACATATACATATTTATATATTTACATAGTATATTTATGTATGTATGTGTGTATGTGTTGAATTTGTTGTCATTTAAATTTTACACTCGACTTGCGATTGCTATCAAAATATTATGCGAATATTTATACATATTCTCTGTGTGCATGTATGTATGTACATAAGCATGTATGTATTTTTGTAAAATATTAATAAACATATGCTATTTTGGTTGACTAAGCTTTGCATACTTTACTACTTAGTTACTAATTCATAAAGGATGCTGTGTCTGAATTTTACCTTTTTGAATTA
>NW_016225000.1:0-1383 GCF_001687245.7 Rhagoletis zephyria
CTCATAACTTAACATGCAAAACTAAATCAAATTGGGAAAAATTGTTTTTATTTTGCTTTATTATTTTGGGAATATTTGTTCACATAAAATTCGCGATTCGTGATGAAGTTCGTGAAAATTTACTTTTACTTTCGCTGAAAAATCGTCAATTTACCTTAAAAAAATCGTCATTTCAGCCAAAAACAACGTCAAATTTTTGTTTATTATACTTTTTAAGTAAATAAAAAATACAAACGAAATTATATAAATTACATACAATAAATATGACCACACATTACAAAACTAAATATGGGTCAATAAAATTGGATTTGTAATTGTTAACGAAATTTTAAAATTACAATTTAAAACACAACTGCTTTTGAAAATTTTGATCCAGTTTGAAAGTGTTACATTAATATATCAGTTGAGATAATTTGACTGAATAAATTCTTTCTGCTACTCTTTTGTCTCTTTGAAAATCAGTGTCAGCATGGTAAATTAACGATTTTTATACAATTCTAGCACAAATTTAATATAACTTAAAGCACGGTTGTAGAACAAATATAGATAAATGCATGGTTGCGTTTTGGATTACGTTTTCCTTTAACAAACTTTTTACAGCTGTACATAATTAAGTAGAAAAACTAAAATAAAAAATCGTCATTACGGAGGGAAAAATCGTCAAAACGTCATTGAGTTAAAAAAACGTCAACATGACGACAAAATCGTCAATTCGGCAACGCTGCCCACGATGCTAAATCTGGATTTACTCGAGCAACGTTTTGACCTACTGGATTTTGAAGATTAGATGATAGAAAGGAAAAAGGGCATGTGATGCTTTTCCTTTCAGCGGTGGGTGGAGGATCTATCTATAGGCTTCCGAAAATGTAAAAAAAAAACCGTTACATGGATTTACTCGAGCGTGTCAGATATTGATAGTGAATAAATCAAACGTGTTTCTGATGAGGGAGATGCGCCAACCTGTTGTTGTAGCGGCTACAACAACTTGTCGGTTTGCATGGTTGGGTTGGGCGTACGGAGAGTTAAAAATGGCGAAAAAAAATTTACTCGAGCGCGTGAGATATTCACAAGGGATGTTAAGTGGGCCCGAACGAAGCTCTCATTCAATAATCTGACGATTCAAATGTGACGCAAGCTAGTGGCGTGTTGTTGAAGATGCAAAAAAATTCACTATTTGGATTTATTCGAGCGCGTCAGATTATAGAAGGTTCATTCCGATGCCCTGATCGTGCCGTTCCATAATCTGACGATTATCTAGAGGGGGTTTCTTGATCTCGCGGTTTGAAAAATTTGTTTCGTTCTTGAGATGCAAAGTCATTCAAACATATGTATATTATAGAGGTTTACGCCGACAGGCTTTGCGGCGGCGGCGTGGTCAACGTC
>NW_016225001.1:0-1383 GCF_001687245.7 Rhagoletis zephyria
CTCTGTGACTGCCAAATGTACAAATGTACAAATCGTGTGATCCCTGCTTAAGATAGTAAAAAGTCTTTCGTAAGACAAATGAAAGACCGAGTGGAGTACCATTCGGAAGACCCGAGCCCGAGTCTCGGGGAAAAGATTTTTTCTTGATTTAAATTTTCTATTTTTTAAATTTAAATTCCTTTTAATTTATATACTTCATTGTTTTTAAGAGAGAAATATATATTGTTTTATTTCATTTAATTTTTATTAAATTGTTTTATGCATATGTTTTATTCCTTTTTTATTATTATTTTTTTTTAATTTTATCGCTATTTAATTTTTAGATGTTATCGTTTTAAAAACAAGAATATTTTCTAAAATTTCATTTAATTTTAGGAACTCATTTAATTGCATTTTATTTGTATTTTTAATTAAATTTTTTTATGGTTTTAAGTTAAATTTTCTTTTCATTTCTTAGTTTTTATTGTTTAAAAAGAAGCATTTTTTTCGTTTCATTAGCTTTTTATAAACTGCTTTTGTTTATTTTCTTTTAATTTTTAGATTTTTTTGTTTTACAAAGAAAAATATATATGTTTTATTGCGTTCGAGCCTTCGAGTTTTCTTTTATTTATAAGATTTTATTATTTTAAAGTTCGTTTAATTTTTAAAAACTTATTTTATGGATCTCTTTTCAATTAAAAACAAATTTTAGGAAAATATTCAATTTGTTTCGTAGAAACTTAATTTATGTATTTTTTTGTTATTAACTAAAATTCCTTTAATTGTTTAGACTTTCTCGTTTAAGAAAGAAAAACATTTTTAAATTTCATTTAATTTTTAGAATCGTTTTTATTTGTTCCTTTTTTTAAATTTCATTTTTTACTTTTTTAACTTATTATTCTTTTGATTTTTGATTTTTTTTAGTTTAATAAAATTTTTAGGAAATAATTAGATTCTTTTATCTCTATTTTTTTTCTTTTCTTAGTTTAAGTTTATTTTAGTTTTAAGATAAATATTATTATGTTAAAAAGAAAAATAAATTTTTTAAATTCATTTAATTTTTAGGAACTTATTTTATTTTATCTTTTTTGTCGACAGCTGTCAATTTTAGAATTTAACTAGGGTGGTGTATTTTGCCCTTGCTGTAAAACGTCTACATCCCAACTCCACCAGCCACCAAATTGAGTTTCAATGAGTATTTAAAACACTGGCAAAACTACATATTAACAACAACCAGAGAAACAACAAATTTTAGCACAGAAATAAAAGCGTTGTGAAAAATAAGCCGCATTTGCGAGCACTAAATTCGCGATAGTTTAGTAGTGACCCTCGAATATCCAACCAATACTTGAGTGATTGAATATTTGGCGAATGGTGAAGCTGGCTACACACATTTGTAAGCTT
>NW_016225002.1:0-984 GCF_001687245.7 Rhagoletis zephyria
ACAATTTCTCGGTAAGTGTTTTGGTTACGTTATAAATGTACCTAAAATGGTGTGCTTGTACCTAATATACGATAGACAGCCCAATTCTGTATCTGTGACAAAACTTTTGTAACTGAAAAATTGATACTTTTTCATATATTTTTCCGTAACAGAAGTGTAACAAAAATTTGTAACTGATACAGAATGAAGATGTTAATGTCGTAGCCATTTCAAAATTGAACAAACTGTTATGAAATTTGTTGTCAAGACTTTACAATACATCGCTGTAGAGCAAAAAAACTATATTTAACTATTCGAATACACGGCGAAAATGTCTCGCTAAAGAACTCTCACGTAGACTGTGTAGATGAGCCTCTCGTAGAGCTATTTTCTCTACATAAATTATGGAAATTAGCAATATTGGAATCCGCCTACTTGTTTTTTTTTTGCTCACCCACGATAAGGTTTCGGGAATATGTTGATATAAACCGCCCGCTTGTGGAGCTTTGCGGCGGTTTTCTACACCAAACCTTGAGGAGTCACTGTTCAATGTTCTGGTATCCCAAAGGAGAGCTTATTTACTAGTTCAAATCTTTATTTACTTCTGGAAGACTTACAACCATGTTACAACATACTTACAACCTTTGCGGACTATTGATTGGAGAAAAAATTTTGACATTATTTTGACATATTACCAAATATGTATATTACACCGTCAATAGACATGGATTCTAGAGAGAACCTGTACAGTTTTCTTATTAACCGCACTGGATCTGATATTAAATCCTGGTGAATAGATACTCTTCGGTTTGATAACGATTTTTTGATATCCTGTACATCAGTAATGTTGATCCTTCAATAAAAATACTCCATAAGAGTGTAGCTGCATTGACTTCAAAATTGTATGCCTGCAGAATAGGGCCGTGAGACTTATAATTTCCAGGACTGTTTTGGTTGACTGGCTGACGAAAACGACTTTTCAGTAACTCCCTTGGAACCAGCGCG
>NW_016225002.1:1058-1383 GCF_001687245.7 Rhagoletis zephyria
TTTTTTTTTTTTTTTGCATTGCGCATGCGCCCATGTTGCACGCGATGACTGACAACAACATAGGCTTGTTAGTTAGAAAAAACTGAGTGGCAGACAGTGGGCAGTGTGAGCTTCAAAAAAAGATAAAAGCAGCTTAGTTATAGGTGAAATAAGATTTTGAGCAAAATACAAATTTGGAGCACTTCTCGTAAAATAAACAACGAAAAAAAATCAAAATAAAATAAAGCACACCATCCATCAAACAACGAATTTTTAGTAGCAGAGCAAGCAAAAATGTTTGCAACAAAATTGATGTTAGTCTCGTTTAAGACTCTGAAGCCAAAAA
>NW_016225003.1:0-1383 GCF_001687245.7 Rhagoletis zephyria
GTAATTCACTGGAACCTTCATTTATTTCACTTAATTTGATCATTTTTTTTTATGAAAGCTTATAATATTTGCAATACCAGTTGAGCCCAATCTGTAAATTTTTACTTGATTATATTAAAATTTTGAAGGAAATGTATTCTCCTTTTCCAGATAATAAATGTTACATAACAAAGACTAGTTAAAAACAAACGAAAAAATTACAAAAAAAAAATGTTTGAAATGTTATAAAAAATTTTCACCGAAATAAATTATTTTTTTTGGGTTTTAGTAAAAATTGGTTCAAAATTGAAGGCTGCGGTGAATTATGAACATTAAATTCCAATTTTGAACCATTGTGTGCCGGCTTCGGCGTGCAGTATGAATTATGGTAAACGCATATTGGCAGCAATGGATGGCGAAGTCCTTGAAAAGGACTTTGGCTCCATTTTTCGGAATCGGTTAATTAACTGGTAAATATTTTCCTAAATCATTTTGAAAGAAAAATGTCCTTTATTTTAAGTTAGCTAATATGGTCATCGTAGTTATATAACGCTTGACAGAAGAATTTAAACTATTATAAATTGGAAATCAGAAGTAATACATCAGTGATCACAGGTAATAAGTCCCAGATAGTTTCTAAAATCACAAATTAGTTTTTGTACAAATTGCAGATAGAGGGTATTAATGAATTTAAGCCCTCGATATTTCACATTTTTATATTTGTAAGTTATTGGAAGATTTCTGCTGTGTTTTTCTCAACAACTTGTCTGCAGTAAAAAAGCATATAATTTGTGTTTCAGAAGTGTGCGAAAACCAGTGTTGCCGTTTTAGTCCTTCGGAGGCTAGATTTAGCTACCACATACTTTTTTTGGTCACATAAATTTAAAATTGCCCCTAGCCGTTTTGTTAGCCCTTTGGAGAATTTATTCATACTTGGCATGAAAAAGTTGTATATGCTTAATTTGATCTATTTTTTTTTTTGCATTTATGTAAGAGATGAATTTTTAAACTAAGAAAGACTGATATATATACATGTATGCATTGTATGTTCCTTACGTTTTTATACATACATACTGTAAAAGTGTTAGGGCTGTCAACTTATGTATTAACGATTTATAGTTTAAAATAGATAAGTTTACGGCCCCTAATATGCTAAATTTGTTAAATGGGCCATCAAGTCAATTGACCGTGTATGTTCTTGTGGTGTGATTGTACCAGCTGCTGGTGCGACTACAAAAACTATTTAAAAATTTTATGATTCTACCAGCTGCTGGTGTCGTGAGTGGTGAAATTAGCTAAATTTTGTAGGTAAAAAGTATTTTTGCGGAAATTTATTACACTATATGAGTCAAAGACGTGTATGTGGAAGTTCACGATATTGCAGTTGTGAATTAAAAAAAAAAA
>NW_016225004.1:0-1383 GCF_001687245.7 Rhagoletis zephyria
CAGCAGTACACTGTTCAGCCTCAATTGCTTTGAATAGCCTGCTGAAAACCTCGGTCGATACTGTCGACTAATCCCCCTTTTCTCATTCTTTTCCCTTTCTATCCTTTCTTTTCAGCGAGCTTGTGGGTCAGGACAGTGAGGAGGAAAAGGAGGCAGATTTTTCACACTGCCACACTGGGTAATTAATTACAGTGTAGGCAAATTCACTGTCTGCCAAGACACAGGATGGCACAAAATGAGCTGCAAACAGCAGCAGCAGCAGCATCAGCCTATTGAATTGGGCGGCGTTGTGCGAAACAAGCTTAGCGGCGGCAGAGGCTTTTTAGTGCAAAGTGCTAGTAGATCGGCGGCGGCAGTAGATCACTACCACTACTGCTAAGTGTACGGGTCCAAGTGAATGAGTGAGCGAGTGTGTTTGCAACATCATTTAACAGCAAAGTAGTGATTAGTGTGTCGCTACTCAAAATTTCTTTTCAACTAAATTGTTGTTTAAATTGATAAACAAGGAAGGGAAGAGAAAACGAAGAAGAAAAGAGCAATTGAGGCAAACTAATTCAAAGTGCGCAGTTTCATGTGAAGAGTTGACAACAGCAGCAGCAGCAGTAGTAGCAGCAACGCAGTGTAAACTTCCTGAAAGCGAGCTTCTCTGTATTGCTTTTCAGCTCGTGGTTTGCTTGGCAGCATCAGTGCGGCTCTTTCTCCGCCTGCTATTTCTCTAAATCACGCACTTTTCCTATTTTCTGCAGATGGCAACTGCAGGTAACTTGTCCGAGTTTTGTGCACCGAGCTCGACTAGGTTATTATTTAAATATTTAACAAAAATAAAACTTGAAAAGAAAAAAGCATTTCAAGTTTGGGTGAACAGCAATGCGCTGCAATGCACACATTTGCATTGCTTTTTTATTTTTTCTTTTCACACTGCTGAGCATCAGAACGACCACACACACACACATTGCCGTTTCTGCTTTTTGATCGCCTTTGATGGTGTGCCACAGAGCATGGAAGAGTGAATTATAAATGAATTATAGATTAGTATTGCAAGTGCAATTTGCCGAAACAAATTGTCTGGTCAGAAAAGTAGAAAAAAGACACTGCATTGGCACGCATCATGCACGTCCACTGTTGCTGCTTCTTTTTTATTTATTATCAAGTATCTCCTTGCACTCGGTTGTGCCAGGCAGCACTTTAAATTAAAATAAAACAATTTTTAAAGCTCACAGTTGCAACTTCAATTTGCAAAAAGGGTCGACATCACTGAGAAAAAACTTCACATAAATTGATACCTGGCAAAACTCTAAAAAGTAGAAAAAAGTACTTACAAGTGTGTTTTGGGCCACTCCAGTTTGCACCCCCACCAAAACGACCAGTAGTTCCCATGATTTG
>NW_016225005.1:0-1383 GCF_001687245.7 Rhagoletis zephyria
ATTAGGGCGTCCCTTCATCATAATCGGACTTGTGCAGTTACAATTCATTTTTTCGCGTTCGTATATAAGTTGTGTTCCTCAACTTTTCTGGATAAAAGGTGTAAAACTGTTAAATAGCAAAAGAAGCCAGAGAACCGAGTACGGGAACGCTTTAAGGTAAATTCCTGTAAATTCTTGCAACTTCTTGCGAATTAGGGAACGCAACTATCCAAAAGACTTTAGGTTATCGATATATTTTCAAAGAATATGCAGAAAATAATCCTTTCTGAAACGTAACATTTTATTTATCTCGTTAATTCAGTAACCAAGTGAATAGTGTAAAAATGGCCCAAGTATAATTTCAAACTTGTTTGAGTTTTTGTATACGTATATTATGTTTAAAATACCCTAGTTGTCGTCGATTCCCAATTTAGAAAGTTATCGAAATTGCAATTAATAAAGTGAATGCGACTTATACTTGATAAGGTATTGTTTGATAGTGAGTCTCAATACTTACATTCAGTAAATAATCATACTTGGATCCACATCCAGTTTAAGTATATTATTGGATTCTTTTAATTTAATCTATCAGTACCAATGTGAGCGAGCTTTGCTCGAAGTGCATATACTTTTTAAAGTTTTCAAGGTTTGTGTATCAAATACTGGTCATTTGGATGGCTTTAAAAAAGATATTTGGAAAAAAAATTGGCTTTTGATATCTAAAAAGTAAATTTCTTGCTTTACAATTTAAGTTAGAAATACGCTGAAATGAATTCATAAAAAAAAATGGTGATTGATATTAACCAAATTAAAAATTTATCGAAAACATTTTCGGACCAANTGTTTTAGATAAATTGTAAATAAGTGGCAACCTTACACTAATATCCTAAGGGATAACCCTTAGTACATAGGGAAAGCATTTTAAAAAAAAAAAATTTATATGCGTTTCAAAATAGGTGACAACACTATTAAAAATATTTTTGAATTTGAGATTTAAATTCCTTCTATTTGATACCCATATGATGATGTTTTAATTAATTTTTAACTAATTTCGAATAGGTGGCAACCTTATATGAGTTCTCTCGGGGATAATACCCATTTAGAAAACCTTTAAGTGCAAAAAATTATCAGTATATAAAATTTCATCAAAATCGTTACAACGTTTCCGAGAATCTTATGGATATATATATTTATATACAAGTATTGCTCTTTAATGTAATAAGATAACAAATTTTTCAAATTTAACTATTTGACAAGTCACCACAGTAGCACAAAGATGAGATACTGAGCCATAACTTAGTAAAATTTATGACATGTAAAAGTGTTGAAACCCAAATACAATAGTCCTTGAAAGTTTCAGGAACATTTTGAAAGGAATATGAAATTACATAGTAATGAAGTGTT
>NW_016225006.1:0-1383 GCF_001687245.7 Rhagoletis zephyria
ACAACTTATGAAAACAAAATAAGTGCAACGATTCTGCCCGCTTGCCTTGGCATTTGATAAAACAACACACTGCAAAGGTTATCCTCATTTTTTTAAATTTAAACGTAAACTACAGTTGTAAATATCACTCACTCACTCACTCATCGANCCGCTTGCCTTGGCATTTGATAAAACAACACACTGCAAAGGTTATCCTCATTTTTTTAAATTTAAACGTAAACTACAGTTGTAAATATCACTCACTCACTCACTCATCGAGTTGCTCGAGCGTATATAAATTAAATGCCTTTACACTTTTTTGAGTAAATTATTTTTTGTTGTTGTAAAACCTGCACAACTTGAAAATAGCACAATGAACCTTAGCATTCAAGTTCACATGTTTTTAGTTTTGCTATTTTGTACCGCCCTTTTCAGCCGCTGTACAGCAGCAGCAGCAGCAGCAGTACAACAGGAGCAGGTGCACATTTCACTTGGAAGTGAGTGCTAATGTTGTGATCATTATCATAAAATTCTAAACAAAACTTTTTGTACCTCTTTTTTCACCTCCAACTTTTGCAGCCGATGAACGGGAAATGGTGGTCACCTGGGCGACTGTCCACCCACTTCCAGACCAGCCGGTGGTCCACTTTGCCGACACTGAGGACAAAGTGAAAACTCGGGTTTTGACTGAGATGGTCAGCGCGGAAACGAGCCACTTTACCGGCGATGGAAACGCCAGTCTGTACACGCACCGAGCGGTGATGTACAACCTAAGAGCAGGGACCAAGTTCTGTAAGTAAAATAAGTAAAATAACTTTGAAGTTTTCAAATATAAAAAAGTTTTACCACGTATTTAGATTACCGAGTTGGCAGCCCCCGAAGCAGCTGGTCGCCGGTGTTCAGTTTTAGGACGCTTCCATCGGGAGCCAACTGGCTGCCCCGGTTTGCACTTTTCGGTGATCTGGGCTACCAGAATGAGGTCTCGCTGCCGTACCTGAGCAAGGAGGTTCAGCAGGAGGACCGCTATGATGTCATCTTTCACATTGGCGATATGGGTGAGTTACCTGAGGAGGAAAAATGTTTGGACATTGCTTTAACTGGATTTTTAGCCTACGATCTGCAGGAGAGAAACGGCGAACAGGGCAACGATTTTATGCGGTCAATTGAGAAGGTGGCCGCCCGAGTGCCCTACATGACTTGTCCGGGCAATCACGAGAGATATGGCAACTTTAGGTAAACAAATGCTAAAATTTTTTGTGTGTTTTAATTAAACTTTTTCACTTTCAGTCACTACGACGCTCGCTTTTCGATGATCGCCGACCGAGCCCACCCTCACCACGGCGCCGCCCTGAGCACTCGACTGAACAATCACTTTCACTCGATGGACATCGGCCCCGCCCACAT
>NW_016225007.1:0-1383 GCF_001687245.7 Rhagoletis zephyria
AAGGAATGATTTAACATTTAATTTCCTATTATTCGTGCTATGCCGTCCTCTCTTGCAGTGCTATTTATAAATAATCGCCGGGAATGGTGAACTTAATTTTCGAATCTCATGGGGTCTTGAATACAAGGTTTGTGACGATATTAGGAATTTTCCTGCGAAGACGGCCAGTCATTTAGAGGAAAACTTTGCCTAAACATTAGTATCAACGTTTTGAATTTAGCTCATAGCCCTATTTCCGCGCAATCATAAAATTCATTAATAATCATAATAATAATATTTTAGCACTTACACTTTTGCTAAGTATTTGCCAAAGCTTTTCCTCCATTTTGTGATGTGGGCCCTGATGTTATTATTACACAAATGGAGGGACCTAATATTTTTCGCTGCTTCAATACTGCTTTTTCATTTCGGAAATACACTTGTAGGTTTGCCATTGCCTGCCGAGGGGCGACCGCTGTCACAAACAATTTGTTCTAATTTAGATGGAATCGAACACTGGTCCTATGGGGTTTAAGCCATTAAGCTACAGCAGCAAAAAAAAATTACCTGATTTTGAAAGAGCCACGTAAGTATGAATTCATGTCAGTTAATATATGCGGTCATAAGCTTGGATATTAAAAAAATACTAGTTAACCCGCATAGCGTTAAAACGCCCAAAACTTAATTTAAAAACTTAAAAAAAATTCCACATGTTAGTCAGATTTATAAGAGATCCGAGTGCCAGTGAATAGCAGCCTGGCATAGTACGGGTTTTTAGTTTCATTAAATTTCAAATCACCGAATACCGGTGAAAAGTTTACAGGTAAAGTCTTTAATTTGACCTCTAATTTTTGAAAATCTCTTTCAAAGATATTCACAAACTAAAATCTTCCTAAATCTGGCTGACTGCCAAAACGTATCAATGCAATGTTTGGATACTGTTATACTGCGGTATTCAAACTGTTTGTATATGCAGAGTTGCGACACATTGCAACCATATAAATTGCATATTTTAAATATTCAGCATAGTAATGAACAATTTTTCTGAATTTTCCATTATTAAAACACCACTGGTAACCAATAACAAACGAAGCATCAACTTTGTTTCTGATGCACTGATTGCTCTGGCGATGCGTTTCGATAACTTTTCGGATGCGTTTTGGAAAAGTATACATTGTCAATATTTCGCAGTTCGGCGTTATGGAATATTATACTTTGTAGTACAAAGTTTGTACGCATGCAAAGCAATTGACGTTTTGGAAGTCAACCTCTCTCTCATCTGACATTGTGATACACAAGTATTTCAATAAACTGAAGAAATTTGAATTTGATTTTTCGAACAAATAGCAACCCTCCTTTAAGTTTGTCGTCTAATGACGTTGCGAGTGGCATTTCCAAACTGAA
>NW_016225008.1:0-1383 GCF_001687245.7 Rhagoletis zephyria
ATATTAAAGTTATAAATATTGTAGTCAATACATTGTTCCAAGACCATGCATGTGCTTTCTGCGTCGTACAAACATTAGAAGGCGGCAATATCGCACCACCAATAAAACAAAAATTTTCCACATACAACGTTGCTAGAAATCCACATCGAACGTACATTTTAAGAAATTTGCAACGCAACATTTGCGATTACAACACGATCAAGCTATATTCTTTAGATATAAAAGGAGTATAAGAAAAATTTTGGTCGCACAAACACTCGTACTCGTCCCGACAAAAATAACAGTCGCCTAGAAAAAATGTGTATCGCAGTTAGGCAACTTTATACCTACTTTAAATTACTTATTTTACGTAATTTATAATAGTTGTTAAAATAAGCCATACAGCCAGAGCAAAAAGGAGAAAATCCAAATTTTTCTTGTAATGATATCGCGAAATCATTGAAAGGTCCTAAATCGACCGTAACTTATGTGCTCAAACAGTTTAATGAACAGAAAGTAAAGTTGGAAGTGGTCGAAAAAAATGGATTAACTTCAAAGAAAATAAACAATGAAGTGTTACGAATATTTAAGCAAAATCCTGGGCTTTATTTTTGTTTTTTTGTTAATTAATCCCAACGGGTTTTACCCTCTTTTCCCGTCCAACCGACACGTACGGAACTTTTTTTCGATTTGTTTTTTTGGTGTCGAGACGTGGAAACAAGAGTTTGTTAAGTGCCGAGATCTAAAACCATTCAACTATAGAATCAAATTCATCAGCTGATTTTCAGTATTTCAATTATTGAGAGTGGTAATGATAGTTTTCTTTATAGTAAAAATCGAGTCCGATCACATACATTGACATAAACGTGCTGGCATGAGAGTTAAAATCTTGACAAAAACAACGGAATGATTCGTTTAGTTCAATACTTAGTTTTGCATGGCTTCAAAAACAGAGGTCGAAAGTGTATTGACACTCGAGGGGGCAAGTTAAAATTTACCTCAGCCACAAGGGCCGGGCTATTAATCAAGCCTGTCATTAATTTTACGATAAATATTATACCTAGCAAGTTAACATGTCACAAGGATACGTTCAAAAAGTTCGGTAGGAGAAGGAGGTTTGCAATCATTTAAAGTCAGCTTAACGCCAAACAGAACAAACAAACAAAATGCCGCCGCAAAACAAGAGCGCGAAAGTTGTTCGATAATTTTGTTCACGATTTCGACAGCATAATCATGGACGATGAAATCAACGTTAAAGCGGACTTCAATAAGCTTCCAGGTCAGCCTTTCTATACGGCCAAGGACACAGAGGCGATGTTGCAATTTTTGATTTGGCAAGCGATGTGTAAATGCGATTTGAGAAGCAACGTTTTTGTAACTACGGGGACAATAAATCAAAAAATT
>NW_016225010.1:0-1383 GCF_001687245.7 Rhagoletis zephyria
TTCTCTGAGTCTTGCAAAGCCCTTTCACGTTGCCTGGTTTGCAAAACCCATACGAAAACCGGCAAAAGAGAGAGAATTGAGAGAGCAAAAATGACAGCTGAACTTGCAATTTTTACTGGATAAATTTTTACTAGGAACTATTTGCTAGTAAGAATAGCAGCTGATGGCATGATGTTTAATGCAATTCACATTACCAAAAGAATTGTTCGTGGTGCTTTTAGAGTTGCAATTGACAAAATAAACCTATTTAAATATATATTAAGATGAGAAATACTATTTTTCTTAGAAAATTGCGTTGGAAAATAACAAATTAATCAGCTGTTCATAAAACTTGCAACTTCTTGCTGGTTATGTGTTTTCGTACTTTTATATTTCTCTCATTGGGAGTAAATATTGGTTTATACCATGATAAAAATATAGTAAGGTAGAACCGCTGAGAGTCACTTTTAAAATTCTTGACGTTTCCAAACAATTTAATTTTTAAATTTACTCACAAACTCACACACACTTTCATTTTCAATCTCAAGCAACAACAATTTCGAGCAATTTCAATTTTTTATTTTCACTTTTATATGATTTTAAAATGTTGGCAAACTTCAAAAAAAAATCATGGCCGACAAATTGAGAGAACGGTTATACCTTGCTATGTTTTTATCATGGTTTATACTAGGTTTACATATAAATATATTATACATATAAATATATTATCCGCTTAACTCCCTTATCTGTCATTAGAAAAAGAGATCAGCCATACAAAATTCGTCCCTTGTTAATCTGTAATTATAAAATAATCTCAGATTTAACCGACAACTTTTCAGTTTCTAACCATGGTACAATAATTGCAGGAATTGTCTCCCCAGAGAGCGCATATTCCGATCTGCCTTATTTGAAAAACATCATTGTTGCCCACATTAAAAGGTTCACTGCTAGGGAAGAGGGATATTTCCATACCCTAAATACCATGTATGTACACGTATTTTTTCAGAGACACGTTATTTAATTTGCAAATGCCGAAATAATCATTTGCTTAGTAAATAAATTCAAAATTTGTATGGCTCACTTCATTTCAATGTTTTTTCTTTTGTTTTGAAAAATTATAAAAATTTAATAGAGCGAAAACAAAAAGCAAAGCCAAATAGAAGTAAAAGAATCAACATTGAACTGCGTCAAAATGAAAATAAGCGAGCACGAATTTCGATGTGAAGCAAAACTCTCTGGGAAGACAGTACCTGTAATTATTGTACCAGTTAATCTAATAATCTGAGATTTGGCTGGGTAAACGGGGTGAATAAAAAACCAGCATTCGATTGAGATAATGTTTATATGTGAACATTTTTTTTTTTTTTTTGAGATTTCAATAAATTAGCTGTGGTGCAAAGACCA
>NW_016225011.1:0-1189 GCF_001687245.7 Rhagoletis zephyria
ATTTCTAATATACAGTACTAGCTTCATTATACACATTTCATAACTATATGAAAAGCATTGAGTAGTGATGTGCTGAGTAGATACTTTGAAGTATTGATCGATACTCGGTACCGATTTAAAAAGTATCCAATACTTTCGATACTCGGTACCGAAACGTTTGGGCTTCCAATAAGAACTCATGTAGACCAAAAATAAAAACGGTTTAGGGGAGGCTAGCCTATCAAAAGAAAGTGTAGGGGCTAATAGAGGTTTTAATTTCCATTTTCCATAGCCACAATGCAGAAAAACTCTTCTTTATTTGAAACATTTTTTTCTAAATAAATCGGACGATGTTATCTTTGTAAGCCTGAAAGACTTCCTTCACCCGTCAAAGNGGCAAGTGTAGGGGCTAATTGAGGTTTTAATGTCCATTTTCCATCGCCACAATGCAGAGAAACTCTTCCTTATTTGAAACATTTTTTTCTAGATGAATCGGACGATGTTATCTTTGTAGGCCTGAAGGCTCCGCCAGATAGAAATTCTTTTCTGCGTCACAGGTATGCTTTTGACTGACATCCAAGTCAACTCTGTGATTTTGAATAGAAGACGCCACATTTGCAACACATGCGTTGACGCAACTGATAAAATTTGCCCAACTCTCAACTTTTGATGCACGCGTATGCGGCAAACCAACATTAACAACAAAAATATATAGAACGAATTCAAACCAGCTGATTTTTGTCCAATCAAATTGACGCGTTTGGTTTGCGGCAACGTTTTCATTGTGCCACGTCGGCATCTTCTGTGCGTTTTGTCAGTCAAAGGCATCCCTGTGACGCAGAAAAGAATTTCTATCTGGCTAGGCCTTGAAAGACTTCCTTCATCCGTCAAAGCATTTTTCTTAAATTTTAGATTACGAAAGTGGAAACTGNCTTAAATTTTAGATCTACGAAAGTGGGAACTGATAAAATGGTAGTTTACTGTTGCGACAATATCAAGAAGGTGATGAGAGTGTTTTGATATGTGGTTTCCACATTGCTTAGTACAAATTGTTCAACTTTTTGGAAAGCATCGTCTTACTCGTACTAATTGTGAAGCATATTCATAGTCGAAATAAAGTCGATGCAACTTTTTTGACAGATATTCTGTTGAAAATTATGTCAAAAAGCTCTAATTATGTATAGAATCGGTATTGGGTACCGGGAAGAAA
>NW_016225011.1:1203-1382 GCF_001687245.7 Rhagoletis zephyria
AGTAATCTATTTTATACTTCATAATATGATTCAATTAAAATGTGGAAATAATCTTGAACTCAATGTTGCTGTCAAAGAATATATTTATTTTTTATTAATAATAATAATAATAATATAATAATCCCTATTAAAATTTTATTATATGATTCAAATCAAATGCTAATATTATAAATAGCCTT
>NW_016225012.1:0-1382 GCF_001687245.7 Rhagoletis zephyria
TTTCCAAATAGAAACAGATTTGGTAAAAACTCTCTCGCTGAATACCCGCCTTAAAATATTTTACTTTATTTGTTAACGTTAGTGTTTTGTTTGTTAACGGCGTTCTTTGCTGCGCCTTAAACGTATTTTTGTGCTGTTTGGTACCCGTTTTTAATACGTATTTCATTTATTTAATAAATTTTCTTTTAATTACATTTTTCGGCAGTAAATTTTTCTAAACCTCTTCAGTCCGATACCAATATTGCAAAATTAAATTTATCTTATCAATAAAATTAAATTAAAATTTTANTTAACTCGAAACTTGGGAGGTGTATGAGTCAAACGGACCTCAGATTCAGATTCAGTGGATCGAAATATATGTCGGTAGGTGAGTCTGGTTAAAAGCACGCACCGCCTTTTTTGTGTGCCGAATCTGAGGTCCGTTTGCCTCGTACTCCTCCAAAATGTCGAAAAAATTTCGAAAATTGCGAACTTTTTGCCATTTTTTCGTTTTTTTTTGTGCCGGTGCTATTGACCCATGTAAAGAACTTAATTTTAATAAATTGAAATGGACTTATTCTGTCAGTTTTAGTATCAAATTAAACGTTTGCCAGAATATGAGGTAAACCGAAGATTATCTCCCAGAAAATCTGGACGTTTTGTTGCATAAAAATTTACAGATATTACGTATAGGACCCGTGATCCTAATTCTCACATGCCGCTAGCTTTGAATGGCTCAGTCGGTATTCTGCCGGCTGCAATAGCCATGTAGTCTTAAAGCCTCATTTCTGCTGTTCTTATATCGCTTTATTCGGGTAAGACACCGTTAGTTGCATTTTGCTCAAGGTACCTACTCACATGCCAACGCGCGTGTAGAACCACTTGATAAATATATACAAAAAGTAATAGGTGTTTACTGCGACCTAACTAATCTATTTCTCGCCCAATTATTCACAAAACTTCATCTAGTCGAACAATTTCCAACAAATTTACAAGAGCTTCTGAGAGCGGGGAGTATATGCCCTCATCCTCTGGCCACATTTAGTCTCAGATCTTCTCTCGTCCACTCATCTCGTCCAACCTGAGTCTTAAGAACGATGTCCTCTTAGTAAGCGGTGTCTCATGGTGGTGATAGTCCTCAATTTCCCTTTAAGCATGCTAATTGGAAGCCTGTTTCTCTTGACATGGTACTAGTGGCCGGTATCTATCTCAATTAAGTAAAAGAAAATGTATATTTTACAATGAGTATACTTTTTTTGATTAACTCGGCCAACTATTACTCACATAAATAGTTTTGCCAATAAAAATCTATTATTTTGCATAAACATATTAAAACTGATATAAGTCATAAAGCGCTATATATTGTATGTACATACATATGTACATATGTATGTATTTCCGTT
>NW_016225013.1:0-1382 GCF_001687245.7 Rhagoletis zephyria
TTTTGAAAATTTTTGATACTACTAGCACTTAGATAATAAGTATAACTTGAATGCTGTCGTTGATTACCCTGGCGTTTTGATGGCCTTTTCAAATTCAATTGATTTGCACTTATGTTTTCCACCTTCGACACGCCATGTTTTATATCATGATTTTTATACAGAAAATCTAAAAACGTATGTATATTATATGTACAGTAAAACCCGCTTAAGTACCTCACGAAAAATGTCAGCTTTTTGAGGTACTTAGGCGGGTTGGGTACTTAAAAGAACCCGCTTAAGTACCTCGATGCGGGTACTTAAGCGAACATAATTATTGATGTAGTTACATCTTTTTGTTAACTTACATAAATATGTAAATCCTTGAATAAAACGTAAACATTTAATGAAGTATACGTATTTATTTAAGATTTTTCGATTAAAATACAGTTCATTCCCTAACAAATACCATGTAAACCTAAGCTTAAGATTTTATAGAACACTTGAAGAAAAAAATTCATGAAAATTAACATTTTTTTCTCAGATGTGTTCTTTGAGTATACAGTTTATAGCCCATTCAATTTTAGTGTAATAATGTGCAAGTTGCAAGTGGCTAAAAATTACCGTGAATTTTTTATAATTTTTTTGCCGAAGGTATGTATCGCTGCCCCTGAGATTCAAGATATGTAAATATTTTAAGGAATTTTAAAAGAGCACTTAAAAGAGGAAAATTATAGGTAAAATGGTAAATGGGGTACAAAAAATTTTGGTACTTAAGAGAGCTTTCTTCAGATTACATTCAAAAATTCACATT
Organism: Rhagoletis zephyria; assembly: GCF_001687245.7. Taxonomy (NCBI): domain Eukaryota; kingdom Metazoa; phylum Arthropoda; class Insecta; order Diptera; family Tephritidae; genus Rhagoletis; species Rhagoletis zephyria. The sequence goes on from NW_016225013.1 coordinate 791, forward strand.
GCCCAAAAATGTTGGTTACTTAAGCGGGTTTCACTGTAACTACGTATGTATGGTTTTTAAATGTTGGTACTTTCTCGGCTTATTTAGTACACTTTTTTTGGCCATTTGGTACAAAATTAAAAAACTCATTTATCATCCCTGCTATGAATAGATGTACATACATATATATTTAAATTAGCCAGGGAGAGAAGAGGAAAGAAATACGCGAAGAAACTAACAAAAACATCGAAGTAAGCGTATTTTACTTGNCGTATGTATGGTTTTTAAATGTTGGTACTTTCTCGGCTTATTTAGTACACTTTTTTTGGCCATTTGGTACAAAATTAAAAAACTCATTTATCATCCCTGCTATGAATAGATGTACATACATATATATTTAAATTAGCCAGGGAGAGAAGAGGAAAGAAATACGCGAAGAAACTAACAAAAACATCGAAGTAAGCGTATTTTACTTGAATTTTGTGTTTCAAATATTTTTGACTGAACACTTAAGAACAATCATATTGGGTGTATGCATGATTCAATAATTAAAGGTTTGCTCATTATTGACCATGGTGGAATTATACAAGGTGTTGTACGTAGTGACAGCTCA
>NW_016225014.1:0-1382 GCF_001687245.7 Rhagoletis zephyria
TCCTTATTAATGCATATGTGTAAACTAAATGGTTCCATTTGAAAAGACAGTCTTAACTAATAGTCAAATATAAATTTAGTTTAGTAAGTAGAGTGGAGTACTAAACTTACATTTTTTGACTTGTTTTCATGCAAATAGAGGAATATTAACAGGAAATCGACACCTGAGTGGAAGATCGACTTATCTCGGCAGCCAGTTCGAAAACGCCCTATTTCGGAAAACTTTTCAAGAACGCCCTATCTCAGAATTCGGTTCTCAACACCTCTTCAGTACATTTTCATTTGAGATAGAGCGTTTTTGTACTGAATTCAGAAATAGGGCTTTCTTAAACCAAATTCTGGGATGCGGTGTTTTTCAATAAAATTCTGAAATAGGGCGTTTTTGGTAGAAGTCTTAAAATATACTAGGTTTGGTAATCCCACAGGGAAAACCGCAAAGTTGTTTTGGTGATGCGTTCTAATGTACAGTAGTCGAAAAAATTATAGCCGCAGCAAAATTTCAAAAGTTTTAAATATTATTTTTATTGTTATTTATTTTTGGTTAGTTTTTTTTTAGTTAATTCTTTAACAACATCCGTATAAGTACAAGTTTAGAGGCAGTGTCACATTACCCAAAATTTGGTGCAAATCGTATCCCAAAAATTTTTCTTTATCCCAATCACGAAAATTAATAGATTTTTTATTGGTCCCCCCATTGCATTTTTCGGGGTTTTTGTGGGTTTTTGGTGGACCCATAAATTACAGTTGCGATGAAAAAATGGTTAAATAAAGAATTTGGTATTATTACTGGGAATCCTCTGCAGAGAAGCAAAGTTTTCGGATAGAAAAATATTGATTTTTAACAATTCTATTCCACTTCTACGAAAAGTTGTTTTTCCCCATATAAAATACATGGAAAACTTTGAGCGCTTTGAGCGACCTCTAAATATTTTTTGATTTCAAAATAAAAAAAATAGGGGTATATGTTTTTCGGTATAGAACAATCCTAGGGGGTGACAGAATAAAAGTTCCAACTTTACTTTTTCACATGCATTGCATTGGACCACCCTAATGTACATACATACATTCATTTAAAGAAATGGCGTGTTGTCCATTTCCGCTGTAGCCTATGAAGTGCATATTTTTAGGCGCAATCTTTAACTACTTCCAGCGAGGCGACATCTACCTCTAGAGTCTAATTGTATTTTGTATGTGTTTGATATGATACCTACGGACGAGATTGATATCTAGACTAGGTTCTATAGAAACTTTGCATTAATACCTTTGCTATAAATTGCGGCCCGGACATGCAACATTGTAAGTTGATAAAAGCGTTTGTATGCTGATCAGTTTACTAAAATTTTCATTATTTTTATTGCTGTTTTCGTGGGCTTGGTTTATTGA
>NW_016225015.1:0-1382 GCF_001687245.7 Rhagoletis zephyria
TATGAGTTACATCGGGTGTTTCTTTTTTAAATCGATGTTTCGAAATACACATGTGTGTATGTGTAGTAGGGTGGTCCAAAAACAGTAAAGCCGGAATTGTAATGCTGTCACCCCCTAGGATTGTTCTATATCGAAAAAAAGTACGCCCCTATTCGTAGAAATGGTATATAATTCCTTGAAATCAATATTTTTTGATCGGAAAGGTCTGGTTCTCTTAGGAGGCTTTCAATAATAATACCCCATTGCATTTTTCGGGTTTTTTTGTGGATTTTTGGCAGACCTATAAATTATAGTTATTATGAAAAAATGGTTATATAAACAATTGGGTATTGTTATCGGGAATCTCCTTCATTTTCCGATTGATTTTTAAGAATTCTGTAACATTTCTAAAGAAGTTGTTTTTTCCCCCATATAAAAATTTTTTTAACGGTCGAAAAATAAATGCCGGAATAGTGCAGTTTCAAAAATACACAAACGTCTTTTTAAAAATCCCAGCAATACTAAAACAAATTCCTCAAAATACCAAAAAAAAGTTATTTCTGCTTCGTTACTGTTCAAACTCTGCAATAACATTGCTGTTAGTTAGGGATGCCTACGAAAAACTTGCTGTAAAACGATACAAAAATCTCATATCGAAGGTGTTTTGTGTAAAGTTCGCAGAATATTTCGCCGACAGAGCCAACAACAAAAATGCTTACATACATAAATGTGGCCGTCCACATTTGCCAAACTTACAATAACAACAACAATATTAAAAAAAGGCAATAGCAGCGAATGCGAATTGAAATAACTCAGAGGGCTGAAGAACTTCTAGAAGTGAGATAACGCTACTATTAAAAAATCAAGCTGGTAAGCTCTTTTGTTCTATGGTGTGGTGTATTAATCGCTTGTGTGAGCGATAACAAATAGTGTAAAAAGTGCGATTGTGTTGTAGTCTAAACTTCTACTTAACGCTCTCAAGTAATCGAAGCTGCATAGAAGTGCGATCACGTTTTCAAATTTAAGGCACAAATCTCAACAGAAATTTTGAGGAACAGTCGTAACCTATACATAACTGAGTGTAACGATGACAAANAAAACAAAAAAAAAAATCAATTGCAAGTAATTGCAATTTTTGATAAATAAATGAATTTACAAATGAATTACAAACAAAAAATTGCCAAACATCAATGATATTATGTAGCCACATGAAACTCGCACTTTATTGCACTAAAATTGCATAGGCTATAAAACTGCATACGCAAAACTTTTCCGAAAATTTTTAAAATTTTTGGATAAAATTGGCCGAATTTTTATAATTTTTGCCTAATTCCACAGAAGAAGTCTGATGAGAACATGGCCGAAATAGCAGCCATAAATTCTACCCTTTTGTAAATTATTGC
>NW_016225016.1:0-1382 GCF_001687245.7 Rhagoletis zephyria
GCAGATGCTTTTTCATAGCTTGGTAATACAAAACCAAAATTTGTGTTAATATTTCAACATCTTTGGACAGTCTGGAATCTAAGAAATAACTGCGGGCACCTCTGCAAACTCAGCTACAGCAAAAGGTATGTAAACGTACATTTCTTACAATCATTCAAACAAATTTAAATTAAAATTGAAAACACATTTCTTTCAAAATAACTTAAAATCGCACACACGGAAGAACCAAAAGGATTAAAAAATCATGATACTTTTTTCTTTCGTCTGTCGATTTTAGAACTGATTCGGAACTTTAGAATTTAGGACTAGTTCGGAACTATCGAAAAAGAGATACAGCGGGGGGCAATTGACACTTCCTAGGATATCGCCATGTTAAATTCACCAGTTGCTTGCATGCAAAAGAGATCNTCATGATACTTTTTTCTTTCGTCTGTCGATTTTAGAACTGATTCGGAACTTTAGAATTTAGGACTAGTTCGGAACTATCGAAAAAGAGATACAGCGGGGGGCAATTGACACTTCCTAGGATATCGCCATGTTAAATTCACCAGTTGCTTGCATGCAAAAGAGATCTATCGCGAACCAGTATTGGGTCTAAATGTACTAGAAGTGCACCAGTTCAGAACTAGAGATTTTCCTCACAGGGTGAGCAGTGCATTTAACGCACGCAGTCTCACTTATTGAATCGTTTGAATGTGTTAGAATGCCGATCGCTGCTTTTAATTAAAATTTTTCGATGTTCTTTAAAGGTATGAAGCTGCTCTTACTTGTTATATATATTTTTTGAGCTATGTCTGCGAAATGTCACTGTCGGAGTGTGAACTTTCATCTGCTTCATCAGTCGCAACTCTTGAGTAACTATGATCATTTTTTCGTACAGATTCTGCTTGATATGATATGAAATTTGACATTGTTGCAAGGTCGTGCAAAGTCTGGATTAAGCAGTATCTAAAAGTAGGAATCATTAAGAGTCTCACAAAAAAACATTTAAGAAAGTAGAGAAGTACATGACAGTACATTGTTTAGATTGTCCAGAAAATTTCGAATTTGTTCGTATTTTTGGACGAAAAAACGCCTAATTTTGACACATTACTGTAGCTACATCCCCCATCACATAATAATCGTTTTTATTTCATAAAAAAGAGCGTCGTTTTCTATGTCATATGCATTATTTTCAGCGTTCTGGCACACCACTATGATAAACAACACACCACTTNTTTTTTGAGCTATGTCTGCGAAATGTCACTGTCGGAGTGTGAACTTTCATCTGCTTCATCAGTCGCAACTCTTGAGTAACTATGACCATTTTTTCGTACAGATTCTGCTTGATATAATATGAAATTTGACATTGTTGCAAGGTCGTGCAAAGTCTGGATTAAGCA
>NW_016225017.1:0-1382 GCF_001687245.7 Rhagoletis zephyria
TTACAAAACAAGTTGTTACGCCCATATGGCAGAATTTTCGATTGCATTGTAAGAATTTCATTTTGTTCTTAAAAATTTCGGAATTGTAATTGAAGGGGCAGTTAATTGGAGGCCACTTTGTGCCAGCAGCTGGCAGCAGCTGTCGCAGTCGCTGTAATTTATTTAGGCGTCGCAGCAAATATTTCATGCCACTGATGAGGCTCGTCCGTCAGGCAATGCCATTTTACTGAAGGTGAGCTATAAACAGAATTATTTTGTATAGCTACTTTGATTGAATAATTCATAATTGTGGCCGTATTATGCAAGAGTCTGTGACGCAAAATTCGACTAACGCGGGTTCTAAGAAAAAAGACAGCAAACCCAGTTATAAAATCACCTCATGGCAAACACATACAATACCAAAACTCACAAAACCATACTACATACATCCATCGAACTGCTAGCTCTCTTTGTAAATGTATTGAACTCAAATGGCATGCGATTTTGTGCTCGCAGAGAAGTAATATATTTTGAAGGGAGAATTACTAAGTAAATACCTATGTATTCTATTAGTATGGCAAAAATCATCGTAGAGGTTAACTACTTTGTTAACTGAGTAAAACATTTACGTGTATGGCTGATGCCGGTAGGCAGTGCCGAGTGTGTCGTTGCTCAATGAGAGCAACTAAAGTGACTTTAGCGTAACTTTGATGCCTGAAAAAACTGTTACATTGCAAATAACTACATTAACAGCTACTATAATATCAGCTAACAGAGGCACAACGTTGCGTATGCAGCACACTGTAATGTTGCTGTTAATTTAACAGCAGCGATTGTATTGTTGATACCTCTACAAGTGTGTGGGGCCGGTGTGGGGGCCAGTGTGCGACTCTCAGTGCTTATTTCTTATCGGGAGAGTGAGTGAGGTGCCTCTGTGTGTGTGTGTGTATGTGTGCGTGCTCAGCCTCGTTTCTTTGCGACCGTGAGTAAGCGTCAGTTGAGCGCGAAGAAATTTGCTTATGAAAATAACAATTAGTTGCAGAAAATATTCATACGAAAAACAGGCGCAACTCAAAGAACGCCAAGCGCCAGAAAAATGGTATGCCGAGAGCGACAATTGAAATGCGCTCACTAAAAGCAAATAGAATTATAATAGAAATGAGACTGAATGAGAATGTGAGCGAAGTGCTTACGTGTTTTTAATATTTTTAAATAGCATTACTAAGCGTTTTTTTTTGTTGTTTGTTAAGTGGAATTTCATAGGAATCATAGCATAGACTCATCATCTATTTTCCCCTTGGCTGTCGCTTGAGTTTTTCACTATTTTTCCGACACATCAACATATCTTTGTACATACATAGCATAGCGTGTAAGCGCCTCCTCATTTTAATGGTGTCAATGTT
>NW_016225018.1:0-1382 GCF_001687245.7 Rhagoletis zephyria
ATCAAGCCAAATGTAAATAGGAATGTGTATTCAAATAGTTTATTTTAGTAAGTCTAGGAATATACATACATAAGTAGATTTTAAGTAGTTTACATTTTGTTAATGATCGCAATTAACCTTTCTAATTTTTGAAGAAAAATATCATATAAGTATTTGTAAATATTGCTTAGAAACCATCGGTGAGAATATTTAATCTTAAACAATACATATGCATGTAAGTATGTACATAGATTTATTTATGTATGTACATTGCATACTGTCCATATTTGTATATATATATATGTAAAAGCAACTTCTTAGTTTTTATTAGAATATAAATAGTTTTGAAAACTAAGTGCCGTTTTCTCATCTGCCCTTTAAGAAACAAAATTTGTGTTTAAAAGGCAGGTAATTCGTAAAACCTACATAACAAAAAGGGCCCTAAAGATAATAATTGTAAAACAGAAATTTCCTTAGTTATTTTTTAATGCTATTTAATGTGCACAAATTTCAGTTTATATTTCAATGTCTTCTTCATCAGAAATATTGTTCAATGGGTTTGAAATGCTTTAACTATAGTATAGTAGGTAATAGTATAACTATAAACATTATCTATTTAAAAAAGTAAAGCATTAAGGTGTGAACTCGGCTGCAAGCGTTTTNTATAGCCGATTTAGCAGCGATTATACGCGACTGAAGACCCATTCTGATGAGAATGAATCGATATTCTGGGTTTTAGTTGAATTTAATAATATGTTTTCACGTACTAGATGACAAATCCGCTTGAATTCGACACAGTGAAAATAAGTGGCAGAATTGGGCCTAAAAAGAAAACTACATTTTATACTGAAATTTACAAGTGTATACATATTTGTATACAAATATACATACTCATTTGTATAAATTGTTCTCAACGACAGTTTTGAAATGCCCGTATATCACCTTTTCATATTAGAAATAGTTTAAACCAGCATGTGCCTTAAAACTTTATTAATGTAGATACCATTCACTTGATGTGAGGTCTTCATTCATTGTGAACGATAGAAGGTAAAAACTGGACACGCAATTTTAGTATGTATCTTAAAAACTGGACATTTGTAGATACATAATAACAAGGTAAAAGGTGCAGGTAACAAAAAATCTGAGCCTGCATAACACTTAAATGGTACGTAAGCAATGTATTTTTATAGTTTCGAGCGTTGTGATTGATCCTACAAAATTTATATTGACCTCAAAAGAGAAGAACTAATTTTCTTACGTGTTATTCCTATGGGAAAAATAAACGATCGATGCGCGACCTCTTAAAATTATTGTAGAGAGGGCAGCTCCATGGAGGATCATTACTACATATGCCACCTGGGCCTACCGTTAGTTGAGCTTGACGATAATGATTAAAAGTTGAC
>NW_016225019.1:0-1382 GCF_001687245.7 Rhagoletis zephyria
TGTTGACTCTTGCGCCTGTACATATGTATGTATATGTACATAAGAACATCCGTCCATATTCAAAGATATATATATTTTTTTCTAGAAAAAGTGTTGCCTTTTCATTGCGCTCTTCTTGCTGACTGAGCAAAGCAGGTCAATGGGATTTGTAGTTAAGAAAACGCCATAAATTTAAATTTATTTGTATGTAATTCATTCTGTTTCTGTCTATTGAAGAATAAATATTATTTTAATTTAGAAGCCCTAGATTTCATTTTTTTTTAATTTGAATTTTAATGTTATTTTTTACGAAATTCCCATAAGCGGACATCTCTCATAGGCGGACAAAAAGTAGGTGGCCATTGGTGTCTGCTTATGGGAGCTTTCACTGTATTACCTGTTTGTAAATTGTGTCAAACCAAAGATTTACGAGATCGTATTTGTTGTTTTATTACAAATACATACATTGTCAATCAGTGATTTGTTCCTTTCCTGTTAAATTACTGCACTCTCAACTTAACTCAGGAATATTTTTACTCTTCACTTATTTATTGCTAAATATGTCAAATTTTTTCTTTTGTCTGATACCCATATTGATTAATTAAAGTGTATTTGATTTTTCAAATATGTGGTAACCCTTCTACGTTTCGTTTAGAAGTAAAGCATTTTCAAAACCATTTCAATTGATACCCATATTGTAATATCTAATTCATTTAACTTATTAAATAATTTTAATAAAATTTGTAACAGGTGGCAACCCGTTAAAAAAATAAAACTTTATTGCACATCTACGGGCCATGCCCTGTCATTTGACACCTCACTGTTGAAAATAGGACGAGCTATATACATGTACATTAAAGTGGTCCAAAAATATATGTAGAAAAAATAAGGTCGGATTTTTAATGCCGGCACCCCCTAGGATTGTTCTATATTGAAAGAAATACACCCCTATTTTTTATTTTGAAATCGAAAAATATTTAGAGGGTGCTCAAAGCGCTCAAAGTTTTCCATGTATTTTATATGGAGAAAAAACCATTTTGCGTAGAAATTGTATAAAACTCTTAAAAATCAATATTTTTCGATGATTTCAAAAAAAAAAATAGGGGTAAATTTCTTTCGATATAGAACAATCCTTTTGGACCACTCTAATGTACATGTATATACTTATGCAAATGCCACAAGAACCCAAATTTTCAACTTCAATCTGCATTTACAGTGAAAGTATGAAAGTTATCTAAAAACTAATTGCATTTCTGATTTAAGCGTCCTCAATTTTATTAACAAATAGGCGAATTTTCTTTTAAATTCGTCTGCAATTCTATTTTTGCCCACATTTTGTATGGAAGGCAAGCACTGTGCGACGTACTGACCTCATTGAAAATATCGATGAATTCATAAAATAT
>NW_016225020.1:0-1382 GCF_001687245.7 Rhagoletis zephyria
TGCAACCTCCGCGCGAGGGCTCTCGCGATTGTCGATTCAGGTTGCCCTGAGGTCGAGGTCGAGTGGCACGTCTTCCTCACGTCTGGGAGTTTCCCACAGATGGAGCAGACTGTGGTGCCGTTCTCGGCAGCGGTCGCAGTTGCGCGTTGACGGACAGCTACTGGCCATATGACGTGACGACAGGCAGTTAGCACAGTGGCGACACAGGAGGACAGCACGCAGTCTCTCCTCGGGCTCCATTCGACGAAGCTGGCGGCAGAATTGCAAACGGTGGTTCTGCTTGCAGATAGGGCATCGATGCTGCTTTTGAGTAGCGTTGTTGTTGGCTCGAACCATAGTGTAAAATTTTTCTGGAAAGAAAAGAACTCGTTAATTTGGGTTCACTAACGGCAGTCGCACTAATTTCACGATTGGTCGCGTAATTATGCCTCGCGTTGTACGTATTTCTACGACTCGCACGCGTTTATCTTGACCTAAAAAAACCTTAACAACTCTGCCAAGTCGCCATTCATTCGGGGGTAGGTTATCCTCTTTGATAACCACGAAATCATCGACTTCGATGTCTCGTTGGGGGTGTTGCCACTTGACTCTCTTGTGTAACTCCTTTAGGTATTCCTCTTTCCATCGCCGNTTCGTTGCTTCCAGGTGTATTGCCTTCATCGCGAAGCACACGAAAACGCAAACATATCCCTTGGTTATAAGACACGCTCTGCTGGTATAGTTTTTTTTCTCGAACGGCCCGGTGAAATCCACGCCAGTATTGGTGAAGGGCCGGGAAATTTCCGTTCGTTCAGGTGGGAGTGCTGCCATAAGTTGCTCTCGTGTCTTTTTCCTGTAAATAAGGCAAACTTTACAATTATGTATAACGCTTTTTACTAAATTTTTCATCCGTATGATCCAAAATTCTGCTCTCAGAAGTCTCAGCATGAGTTGATTTCCTCCATGCAGGGAAATCAGATGTGAGAATCTGACTAAAAGTCGAGAAAATTGGCAATCGTACGGCAAAATCACTGGATAGCGTTCATTATATGGCAACTCCGCTAGAGCCAGTCTCCCTCCAACTCTCATGATTCCATTTCTATCGAGAAAGGGATTGAGAGCGTTGAGGGGACTCTTTGCCCCCACTGGTCTTGATGCCTCCAGTGCCTGGTATTCGTTGGAGTAGCATCGCTTCTGCGCTAAGAGAATCAAGCGCATTTTTACCTGGCGGATTTCATCGGAAGTCACTTGGGTCGTTTCCTCTCGCTGGATCAATTTGTGTACGGGATGCGTTTTGTAATAAAACTGAAAAACCCGTGCTAATACGCGCAGTGCTCGAGAGAAATCTGAAAAACTTTCCAAAATGTCCGACGGCTGTGTGGTGATTGTATGAACGCGCACGG
>NW_016225021.1:0-1382 GCF_001687245.7 Rhagoletis zephyria
TTCAATAGGTATCTACATACATATGTACAGATATTAAAATGTTTCAATTATCTTATTAATTAATTTAACTCTAATTTTTAAAAATAATTTTAAAAGTATCTCTCTCATTTGATACCCATATCAATAAATTCCATTATTCGTTAAAATCATCTTGGTCTCTTTTCCGAGTTTTAATTGATTAAATGGCCTCCAATAAAGTAGGTATTAGACGACTAACGTCACACTTTGTTTATGGTTTTCGCGTACTTCTTCTCTAACTAGAAGCCCCAGATCGAAAGCACAGACATATACATAGACTGATCTTCAGACATTAAATTAAACCTAAGATATATGTACATATATTATTTACCCATAGCGAGTTTTTAATTGTAAACATGAATATATGTACATCTTATGTAAAGGAGCATTCTCTTACATTAACTGCCTTGAACATGCTGCAGATCAGTTTATATTGATCACGCCTAAAATTATACAACACTTTCATACAACACGATCTACATATATGTACATGTAGATGCCCTTAGCATACCAGCTGGTAGACAGGTAAGAAAATAATAACCAAAATTGAATATACAACCAAAATCAGTGTTGCCATCTTTCGATTTTCAAAAAGCACCAAAAACTTGGAAAAAAGCGTTTTGCCACACTAAAAGCACCAAATTTTTTTTGAATCAAGGGATGCTTTTTTCACAACATAATACCGAAGTACTGCATATTAAAACTGGTATATCTCGAGAAAGAAAAATCGAATCGCATCAAACGAAAATGATGTCCTAATTAGAAATGAGCAAATAATCTGATGTTTTCATTATATAACCTCAAATATCGCTAAAAACCGTGTTTTTTGGCACTTTGAGGTTAGGATATCTCAAAATTCAGCCAGATTTGGATTCAGCACCAAGAAACGATGTGTTTTACTCAGCTAGTAAAAAAAAAAAACAAATTTGTACAAATAATACGAATAGAAAAAAACAAATACTTAACTTACTTGCGTACTAGCATTTTCAACGCGAGTACAATTTAACAAGGTGGGTTTGCAACTTCAGCTTTTTATCAATCATGGTTGTATTTTAGTCCATTTAAATTTGTAGATTCTTGTAAATTCAGTGCTGCCACAGCCTTAAATAATCCAAATTATTTCAGGTTTTAACTATCTCTAAGTAATTTTAGTTCAGAAAAAAGCACTAAAAAAGGCACTAGGCACTAAATAATTTTTTTGGCGTTTTAATTTTCAAAAGCACTAAATCTAGTGCTTAATGCACCAAGTTGGCAACTATGACCAAAATCTTACCAGCAAAGAGCACAAGTAATAAGCAGATACAACAAAAACAGCAAAAAAGATCGTTCTTCATTGAGTGCATGATTTTTTCGCTACCTGTGTA
>NW_016225022.1:0-1382 GCF_001687245.7 Rhagoletis zephyria
TTGCCTGTATATCGCACTCTTGGATGAACCTTTTCCTTGTTTGCGTTGTAGACGCAAAAACAGTTGTGCCCCATATTCGCAACTTCCACTTAAGTTTAAATTATATGCCATTATCTATTATACTTACTTGATTATTATGTGCGAAACAACAACTTGTTCCTGTCAACAACTTAAAACCCACTAACACTCTTTCTTGCTGACATTGATAGCCATTATTTCTGCTAATAATCCGGCTACAAAAAAAACTTTCAATAACTAAAGAACTTTATTGATAACATACATTTTTGCAACGAACATAAAAATGTTGAAAGGAAAGGCTTGAGAGTACAAAAAAAGAGTAGTTGCTTAGTGCTATTAAGAATTTGGTTTCAACTAAAGTGCTGACATGCTGCTGCTTAACCCTTAATAAAGTATGAGTACTACATAGTTTTTTTTTAATGCTACATATCTGTTTTGTATTGGATAAATAACGAAAGTTGAAAGCAAAAGAAAAAAAACGGAAGAAGAAATAAAGTTAACAGGGCGCACACGCTGCTATTTAGTTCGGGTTCAGCTCATCTCAGCGTTTTGCTAAAAGAGTAACGATTTAACAATATCAGCACATCAGCAGCTGACAGACGAAAGAGACGAAGCACATTGGATGTTAGTACGCTAGTATCGAAGCATTAAGCGACCTTCAAAGGGCCAAATGGTCGTCGGTGGGGCGATACTCGTAGGGCGGTAGCCTAAACGAATTGAAAATTGATTCTTTTATAGGCCATTAGTTTGGCTGACGATGCAGACGCCAACAATGATGTGCATGATGATGATGATGTGGATGCTGGTGCTGGCGATGGCGATGGCGGTGGTGAAGGTGGTTGGGTTGTTGTGTTGGTGGTAGCAGAAGCGTAGAAGCGGACGTAAACGTTGATGCTAACAAAGCGTGCCGTACTGCTGCCGTAGTTGCTACTTTTGTTCGNGGCAAGGCAAGACAAATAACAGTTGGTTAGCGGTAAATAGTAATTTCATATTGTTGCCAGAGAGTTGGAGGGGAAAGAGGATATAGGCGAATATATAAGAGGCTCATAAAGTTACAGCTGAATGCACCAACGCCTACAATACGATTTCGGTACGACGCGACGTAGTATGAAAGCGGTCAGCAGTGAAATGCGTTGCACAACGTCAGGGCAAACTTGGTTGGTTAACTTCACTACTGGTTCGCAGCTGAGCCGTAATCGAAGTAGGCTAGGCATACTTTTTGGCGTACTGCCTCGTTTCGTTGACGTGGGTGAGGGTAAACTATTGCGTTCTGCTAAAATTTTATTAGCCCTCTCGCATTATTTTTTCTTTGAAAATTATGAAAAATTTTTGTGACGCTAGACTTAGCTAATAAAAAAAAAAAA
>NW_016225023.1:0-1382 GCF_001687245.7 Rhagoletis zephyria
AAAAAAAAATACAAAAATTTTATGAGATTCATCTTCGCTGGTTTGCTAAAAATGCATATATGCTATATACAAAAACAATAATTGCTATTGTAATAGAAACTCAATGTAATGATCGTCTACATACGTGCATAATAGTGTAATGAAATTGTCTTCTCGATGTGAATGATATAGCGAAAAGTATTTGATTATGTGGATTATTATTTTTTTATTTTTTGCCTATTTTCGATAATTTATGCCTTGCGTGGAATTTCGTGTTGTGCTTATCGAAAACATAGTATGTATAGACATTCGTATGTGAAAAAACTATCACTGAAATAATTTACGGTGGTCAATAAAATCTGCGGTATTAGTACTTCTTTCCCATCCTGGGTTTTCTATCACTCGATTTCCGATTCAGAAGAAGAGTACATTGCAGGTGTTGTAAAAAGAAAAGGCCAACTCAAAACTCAACTGAATTGTACTGATCTCTATGTCATTTGGTAATACGTAGTCGATATACCGAAGGTCTTGTTATGGCAGAGTCTATTAGGTTCATCTAAGCTTCAGTTCTTCCACCTTTTCATTGTAAGAATGAATCAGGGTTGGGCAAATTGCACTAAATCGAAATTTTCACAACCATTTAGGGCTTTAGTAGTAGTTTATTTCAAATTTCCCTACCACTATATTATTTAAAAATTCAGTGCAATGTAGGATAACAATGAGGTTATAATATAAAAGAAACAAATTTGTAGAATTATAACAGAATAAATTTTTTGGTTCATAAGACGAATGAGTACGGAAATTTTGTCCTTAAATATCCTTGAAAATTTGCGAGGAAATCATTTCACATTTTTTGGTGTGGGAAACATATCCCGTAATCTCGCTTCCTTTGTAAAGCGATATATAAATGATAAAGTAACTAAGAAAGTGATTTGCCTTTTCTTAAACGTAGTTCCGTCTCGAACTACCCCAAGAGAATATTTTCTTTTAATGCTAAATTTATTTTATAAGGGACTTTGGTCGAAATCCGTATAGCACCCCCGTCATTTCTGCTTCTTTTCTTGTAGTAAATTGTTCATGGGCGGTTCAGTGCTGCAGCTCTTATTATCTTCTCCAACATCATATTAAAGAAGTCACATGAAAGGGAGTCGCACTGTCTCAAAACCTGGTTTGGTGGTAAATCGCTCGCAGATATCCTTCTCAATTCTGACGGAGCTGGTGGTGTTGCTAAACGTCATTTTGAAAGCCGTATCATTTTCGCGGGGGATACCGAATTTAAAAAATCGCAGCGACAACNATTTTTGTGATATCGAAAGCGGCTTCGAAATCGACAATTAGATCGTGTGTGTCGATTCCATTTTCGCAAGTCGTTTCCAATATTTGGTGCAAACCTGCTCTATGGA
>NW_016225025.1:0-1382 GCF_001687245.7 Rhagoletis zephyria
ATTACGCATACAAAATTCACATTAGCGACCTTTGAAAGTTTTCGATAATGTAAAAGCCGATTGCCTATTAGTTTGCATATTTGCATTATTTTGCCATTAATGTTTGAGTGCCTAAATGAGCCTTCTACGAGAATCATACATGTGTATGTAAGCGAATATGTATGAATGTATGTAGGTATTTAAGTATGTAAAACTGGCAAATTAGTTGGTTTGGAATATCAAAAACTAGTTTAGCATTAGAGCAGAAAGTTGAATGGGAAAAATACTATGTGAACTAAGGACCCAAGGATTAAGAACTTTGCACTTTATAGCTAAGTAAGAACTAGGAACCAAAAACTACGTAAGAGCTATATACGAGTTGAGAACCAAGAACGAAACACCCTTAGCTCAAGGCAGACAACCGTGCCTCCTCCGCACAAATCCTGTAAAACGCGCGCCCTCTATAAGAAGAAATACAAGCTAAGTATGTGAAATGTGTCGCAACCGACTGAAAAGGCAAGCCCTTTTATCTCGTCGTAAAAATACTTTCCTCCACTATCTGGCAGGCTCAAGAGGCTCGTTATAATATTTTATGTTTTTTACCATTATGACTGAAATGTGGTTCAAGCATACAACGCACAATAATAGCGAACAAAGGCGGAGGGCCAATTATGAAAGCGGCATAAAGGTATTTACAAAAGCCACTTCTGCTACGTCAAAAGTGAAATGAAATGAAAAAAAAAATATAGTCTCTGCATTTACCGCACTTTTGATTAAAACCCGCCATTTAATCTGATGAAGGTCATGTGAGCGAAATAAAGGTAAACATAAAATGACATGCAAATGCTTGCATGCACACGTACATAGGTATATATGGTTGAATATGTATGGCTGCCTCTACATATGCACGTATGTATGTAGATATATATATGTATATGCGTTAGAGTTGGGAAGTATCGAGTGCTGTTGAGGATCGAGTTCTTTGGTATCCATACTTTTAAGGATCGGGTATTTTTCAGAATACTGAATACTATTAAATGTAAATAAAACTCAATACTTTGTAAGTCTATTCGACACTTAATACTGATTACTTTGAATCGATCCTGAGTACGTGTATCAAAACGATTATTGAAGCGTAGTATTTTTGAGTACTGCGTACTTTCGCGTTCTTTTAATTTCTGATTACTTTCGAGTTCCTCTTTTGAGTACTGAGTACTTTCGAGTTCTTTTGTGAGTACTGAGTTCTTTGGAGTACTCAGTATCGATACTTTTAAAAATCTGGTGCTGTCGATCCTTTTGGGAATCGAGTTCTGATTACTTTTGGTATCGACACTGCCCAACACTAATATGTATATATGACTGGTGGTTTTTTATTTTACATACAGTAAACATACTGAAATGTA
>NW_016225026.1:0-1382 GCF_001687245.7 Rhagoletis zephyria
TTTCGATAATCTTTTAAAAGCGTAACTTTATATAAAATAAATCGGTTTCGGCACTCAATAATGATTTCAACCGGCCCAAATCTCCAGCCATAACATTGGCTCCATCAGTGGCCAAACCAATTAGGTTTCTTATATTTAAAGGCAGGATTGGCAAATGTTTATATGCAAAATGATGTTTGAAATATGTATTTTTATAATTAAGATTTTACAAACTTAATTCAACTATACGACCAAAATCTTACCTTGCCTACCAACCTAGCAAATGAAAAAGAAGCGACCTAATTTGGTCGGAAAAGACCAATAGTGGCAACACTNACCAACCTACCAAGTGAAAGAGAAGCGACCTAATTTGGTCGGAAAAGACCAATAGTGGCATCACTGTTTGGCACAAACAATAGGTTAGGTTAGGTTAGAGTGGCTGCCCCGCGCAGAGTGCGGAGCACACGTGGGCTGGAAAAGCCCGTTGTGATTCCTAGGGTTGCCAACATATTCTAAGATATTTATAGTACTTTTTCAAAAAAAATTTAAAAAATATAGTACACTTCAAATATATATAGTATTTTATTTAAAAGAAATAGTAAACACGATTTTAAACTGATGGAAAATTAAATTATTTTAAGTAAATTTTATAATTCTTTCGCAGTTATGTTACCTTTTTTGATTATAAACTCACAATGACCTTTTACTTTAAAGAATATTTCATTTATATTGCTATTTCAGAATAAAGGTCATCCATTTTAATAAAAAATTTTTCGTGCAAATTACTGAATTATATTTATATTTATGATCAAAGAAATATAGTATATTTGCGTACTATATTTTTTTCCAACATTATATAGTACACCGACTGCAAAAATAGTACAATACTATATATTATAGTACGGTTGGCAACCCTAGTGATACCACTGGCCGAAACCATTTGTTTCCTTCCCTCCCTTAGTAATTGAACGACCGAGTGCGTTTAACATAGTAGAAAAAGTCGAGAACGTTCGCCGAGTTGAGATCGGCTAAACAATCTAGAAAGTACTTGTTGAAGAATTGGTTGCGCATGTTGGCCAGGGCGGGACAGTGGCAGAGATAGTGTTCGATGGTCTCCACCTCTTCCTCGTCTCTGCAACTGCGACAGAAATCGTTGGTACCCCACCATCTTAACCTGAGGGAGGAGCGGTCCAGCCGGGTGAGAACTATAGATCGCTTTACATCAATATTTGGTCAAATTTGCCTGGTAGTATGGCAGGCGGTTTCCACAGCCCACTTTATATTTGCCTCGTCAACGAGTTCCGCTTTTAGTCTGNATTCCGCTTTTAGTCTGTGTTTGCAGGAGGTTAGAGGCATACCCGCATTCCTAGCAGAATTTACTTAAGATATTTGTCCTTAAAAAT
>NW_016225027.1:0-1382 GCF_001687245.7 Rhagoletis zephyria
AAAACGCAAAAGTTACAATTGTACCTAGTCGCACGGACGAGGGTTAAATCGTTTTATGCGATATAAATACACATAAATGCACATATGTATGTGTGGTGGGTCATATCTATATATTTTTAGATACACAATATCACTTGTATATATAATGAAAATTCGTCCTTGTATGTATAGATATGTATATGCACATACAAACATTTGTGTTTTTTTTTTTTTTTTTTTGTAGAGGTGGCACAAAGCATTGAAAGCCGAAAAGTGTGGGACTTGCCTTTCAGCTCACCGCACTAAAAACCCACCCCTGCTCCGTTTCCCTCCCACCGTGGAACTACCGTAAGGTATTACTTCGCGGAGGGGGAGCGGCCTATTGCCAATCTATGAAATTCTGCGGAGTTGCTCCGCTCGACGCAATTTAGATGAAATTGTGCTTGCCAAATTGCAAACAACGGACCAGTTATCTTTTGACTCAAGCATAGTATCCACAAGGTTATGAACCGTAAGTGGCCTCCCCACCTTCCTGCTCGAGTCATCCCTTTCGATTGCAAACGAAAAAGCAGTGTTCAGCGTCTTCAATAATATCCTTTGCACAGAAGGTGCAGAAGGGATCGTCTTCGTGCTTAAATCGGTATAAATATGATTTAAAGCACCCATGCCCTGTCAATATTTGGGTCAAATGGAAGTCCATTTCCCCATGTTCCCTACTTACCCCTCTTGATAT
This sequence comes from Rhagoletis zephyria, assembly GCF_001687245.7. Lineage (NCBI taxonomy): Eukaryota > Metazoa > Arthropoda > Insecta > Diptera > Tephritidae > Rhagoletis > Rhagoletis zephyria. The sequence goes on from NW_016225027.1 coordinate 713, forward strand.
CGAGGGTATGAGGCGGTGCGTCCAACGACCGCTGGCTGCGCGGTCCCACCTCGTTTGCCATTGCTGCAATCACCTCTGTGTCACTTCTTCGCGTCTCGTTCGGTTTATAGGCCTGGGGCCTGTCACTTCCACTAGAATGTCAATGGGGCAGAGTCCTGCCACCACTAGTGCTGCTTCTTCGGACGTAGTTTGCAATGCACTGCATACTTTGATAGCGGAAAATCTGTGCAAAGACCTTGCTTCTCGTACATATGACGTCTTGCTGAACGCTTCATACCAGATTTGTGCACCATAGAGCAGCACACTGCGCACGACAGTTGCGCATAGTTGCCTACGCTGTTGTTTCGGGCCTCCTACGTTCAGCATAACCCTTGTTAGTGCCCCTGCCACCTTTTCGGCTTTCTCGACAGCATAATCAATGTGCGTCTTGAAGGTAAGCCTCGCATCAAACATTATGCCTAGGTATTTTAGGGCCGCCTTTGACGTAATTTCTTGTTGACCAACCTTTATAGTCGCCACTTCTCTGACTTTTCTACTGCTTACTAGAACTGTCTCGGTTTTTTGGTGCGCAAGTTCCAGTCCTGTTTGGGCCAGCCATGCTTGGATCTGGACGATTGAACCTTTTGCTGCGATAATTATTTCTTTTAGATGCTTCGCTACCACCACTAGC
>NW_016225028.1:0-1382 GCF_001687245.7 Rhagoletis zephyria
TGAGGAAATTAAAATATCGGATCGTCAAAGAGATGACATTGAGAAAACAGCATTTTCTGGCAAGAAAAATTTTAAAAAATTTTCGAAGTTTCAAGGGAAGTGTTTTAAATGTGGTAAATTTGGTCATCGAGCTAAAGATTGTAAGCAAAGTGAAGCTCGTAGTGCCGCTAAGAAAACTAGAATTGAAAGAGTTTGTTTTGTTGCTGGTGGCGGAAATGATATGCGAGAAAAAGACAGTTTGAAAATGAAATTTAAACTGGATTCAGGTGCGAGTGACCATTTGGCTAAAGAGAAATGGTATTTTCGAAATATTTTTAAAATGCATAATCCAGTTTTCATAAATGTTGCTAAATATAATCAGTGCTTGATCGCTAAGTATTCAGGGAAAATAAGTGGAATAAGTAACAAAGGAGTCCAACTTGTTATGAATGATGTTTTGTATGTACCAGAATTGCGTGACAACTTGTTATCAGTCCGAAAGCTGACGAATGCTGGTGTTGATGTAATATTCTGCAAAAATAAGGCAAATATTATAAAGAATGGAGAATTGCTAGCGACTGCGTACTTACGAGATGGACTATATGAAATTGAAGTAGGCATCGAACGTATCTCTGCATATATATGTAATGAAGACAAAGTTGAGTTGTGGCACAAACGATTTGGACACATTGGACAGCAAGCTTTTGATGAAGTGATAAATAAAGAAATGGTATGTGGCTTGAAATTAAAGGCGGAGAAATTCAAATTTTGTGATGTGTGCATAGAAGCAAAACATAGTCGTGATCCGTTTAATGGACATCGCGAACGAAGTAAAAGACCACTTGAGAGGATTCACTCAGATGTCTGTGGGCCAATTGATCCAGTTGCGTGGAATGGGTCAAGATATTTTGTATCGTTCATCGATGATTACACACATTTTGCGTTTGTGTATACTATCAAAAATAAGTCTGATGTTTTCAAAGCAATGATGGAATATGAAGCAATTGTAACTGCTAAACTCGGCTCTTTAATATTAACGGTCGATCAAGGACGAGAATACTGCTCCAAAGAACAAGAGGCTTGGTACAAACAAAAAGGAATTCAAGTTGAACAAACGGTTGCGTATTCCCCTCAACAAAATGGGGTTGCTGAACGTTTCAACAGAACATTAGTTGAAAAAGTGAGATCGTTGTTGATTGAGGCTAATATGCCGAAACGAATGTGGTGTGAAGCTGTGTATACTGCGGTTTATTTAATAAACAGGAGTCCAACAAAATCATTGAGTTGGTCAGCCACGCCCTCAGAGATGTGGTATGGTATCAAACCAGATGTTAGCAAACTTAGAATTTTTGGTTGCAAGGCATATGCATGGATACCTAGTCAACAAAGAAAGAAAATTGATT
>NW_016225029.1:0-1382 GCF_001687245.7 Rhagoletis zephyria
CGAGGGCGCAGAGGAGGAGGAGGAGGAGGATGACCACCACGATGATGATAGCTGCCAGAAAGGGATTTAGTTCAGTATACAGCTCAAATAGAAATAGAACGCTCACTTACCAGTCTTCTTTGCACTTTGACTACCTCGATCCGGTCTCTTTCCGTTGGCATCCGGCGGCGGCGAGCCTTCCACAACAAAGTCATTGAAGCCCAATGTGGCGAAGGGCACCTCCTGCTCCAGCCTCCCCTCAAAAGCGTCCATTGCAAAGATGTGCACAGTGGCGATGATGTTCATCACGTAGAAGTTCTTGCCGTCGCTGAAACCGCACACCCCGAAGCGGGAACCGATCATTTCGCCGCCGTTCCACCACATTTGAAATGGGCACTTCTGAATGCTCTTTCTCGCTACGAGATCAGTTTGATTTTTCCCCTTAGTAGAGTCGGCGCCGCAGATGGCGTAGGTGCTCTGCTGGCTGGCCGACTTTGCCTCCAAGAGCTAAAGAGCAACGGATAAGACAACAAAACATGTGATTAGAAATGATGATGAAACGATATCCTTTATCAATACACTCCCTGCTTACACTGCTTCCACCGTAGATGAACTTGGTCATTTTAATGACACCCGGCTCGCCATACTCGTAGTAGGTCATCTTCGCCATCGAGGAGATAAGCCAGATGCCGGGCTTTTCTGGGCCGCCCGTGTTTACGATGTCCTTCTTGTCAATATTGAAGAAGGTGCCCTGTTCGTAGAGGACGTAACTGTACTGTCCGTCGGAGATGATAATGCCCCGACTGGAGCAGGTCAGCCCGTGGCCGGCCATCTTTGGCCAGACGTCGAGCAGAGGCCGCCCGCCGGTCAGGTACATCTTGTTCTGGTAGACGGAGTAGTCGGGCACCTGGTACAGGCAGAGGCAGGTGCTCAGGTCCTTTGACATCATTTCTTCTGGAAGGGCGTTGGCGGTGGACATGGTGATGGCAATCAGCTGAGAGGAAGTGTAGCCGAGGACCAGTGGCAAAGTAAAATGAGTTAGGTTGCACTGGAATGAGTACGTGGAAGATCATGTTATGAGTGCGGGTTACAGAGCAAAACANCATCATTTCTTCTGGAAGGGCGTTGGCGGTGGACATGGTGATGGCAATCAGCTGAGAGGAAGTGTAGCCGAGGACCAGTGGCAAAGTAAAATGAGTTAGGTTGCACTGGAATGAGTACGTGGAAGATCATGTTATGAGTGCGGGTTACAGAGCAAAACAAAGGAAAGATTACTTACGACGGAGCGTTTTCCGCCACCCTTACCAGCGGTGACAACTGGTGAAAGGAGTTGCAGGTGAATGAAGACGAAAAGCAGCCCTATCACCAGTGCAAACTTCTGGAGATGACGTGTCATGCTTTTC
>NW_016225030.1:0-1382 GCF_001687245.7 Rhagoletis zephyria
CGGTTTTGTACTCCTTTATTACTCGTTTAGGAATCAAATAGGAGATCTCTTAAGCGAGCGATGAAATAATACTCCCTGAGGCATGATGTGGGACCAATAAACAAGATTTGTCGGTTTTGTCCTCCTGTATTGCTCGCTTAGGAGCGTAATGAGAGACCTTCTAAGCGAGCAATTAAAGAATGCTCCCTGAGGCATGATTTGGGAGCAATAAGCGAAATTTGTCGGTTTTGTACTCCGTTATTAATCGTTTAGTATTAAAAAGTGATGTCTCCTAAGCAAGAAATCCAAGAGTATTCTTTTTGATTGAAAGGAGAGCAATACGCATCTCGTTCAAAAGTAATTTTGTGGAGGACACAATAATCTAATTTGGATAGCACAGCAGATTTTAATAAAAGTCCGTTGGTATGTACCTCAACTTTTGTTTAAATATATNACCGGGCTTTGAGCAACCGGCCCTTAGGGCCGGTTGTTCAATGTCTGGTTATCACTACTTGTCTGTTAAACATCATTATCGACGATTTCGACATCATGCATATAACATGTGATCGATAAAGCAGTCGTATCTAACCGGAGCTTCTACCTCCGATTTGTGCTAATCAGACATTGAACAACCGGCCCTAAATACTTTTCAGATTGCGCAAATTAGTGCTTGCATTTAAGTGTGACCCCCGGGCTTAAACATCGCATGGGTGACAAAGATGTCAGATAAGCAAAGTCACCTTCACAATTTCCCCGCTTGGTGGATTCCTGAACAGATAAGCATCCTTGACACCCAGGAAATCATATACGAGTACATACTTATATGTGCATATAGGTGCATATAATTCAAATCTTATCTTACCGTTTTGTTATTATTATGTTTTACTTTCGTATGATTTCTCTGCAATATAATGCTAAAATTAAGCAATTATGTAAGACGTATCATTTATGTTTTATCTGATCTCGTACTTATATCTGTTAAGCAGCCCTATTCTGCATTTCGATTACGTTCCCGCATTCCGCTCCGCTGGAATCGAACTTAGGTATTCTGCGTTACGATCGAAACGAAAGAAGAAGAGGAAGAGAGAAAACATCTTTCGAAATCAGCTGTTTGCCTAGGAATGTGTGAAATCGAAACAAACAAAGAAATATTTGCCACCAAACTATTGCAGCATATGAAGTTAAAGTTTGTAAATATTTGAAAATAACTAAATATATCTAGCATCACTGTAATTAAAAATAAAATTTCGTTTGCTCTTAATTTAGTGGAAACATAATTATAAGAATGAAATCCTTAGCCGCGGCGTATTTGCTTGAAGAGGGGAACGAGTCCCAGATTGCTGATGCGGAAGTCGAAAGGCGGAGATTTAGGGACATGTTTGATCTTTTTCAGATGAGTGAAG
>NW_016225031.1:0-1382 GCF_001687245.7 Rhagoletis zephyria
GACAGCAATGGTTTGCATGCTCCTTTGGGCATATTTATGCGTATATATACATAGCTGTAAGTATGTACAGCCTATGAGGGTTTTTAGGTACCTGCCTGCTTGGGGACTTCGTAGCTTATGCGCAAATATTCCACACTTGGCAAATATTAAACTTTTTAATCCGTTCTGTCGTTGGGCATACAAAGCGCAATCCCATTTCCCTTGTGAACGATCATCATCATCATTATCACCGATAGTCGAGGCAGCCCGTATGATCANAGGAACAAGAGACGTATGTATGTTCATTAGGGTGGTTCAAAAATACATGCGGGGGAAAAAGTTTAAAATATTAAGAAACTCTCACCCCTGAGATTTTTCCAAATGGAAAAAATACCCGTATTTTTTGTTAAAAAAAATATATTTAAAACTGCCTCAAAACCCATGAACTTTTCCACGTACTTTATATGGTGAATACGCCTTTTTGTAGAAACGCTATATAATTTTTGAAAATCGAAATTTTTTGTTCGGATAACTCTCGGAAACCCAAAGAAATGCATTGTGGGAATCCAGACAAATCGCTGGAGTTAAACAACTTTAAAATAAATAATAGGGTATTATTATTGGAAGTCTCCTGAAGAGAAACAAAGTTTTCCGATTTAAAAATATTGATTTCCAAGAATTCTATACCATTTCTACTAAAAATTGTTTTCCCCCGCATAAAATGCACTCCCAGTCATTTGAGTAGCACACCCTTCTGATCCTCAGTATGTTTAGTTTTCCTTTTTTTTTTTAATATAGGGACGGAAAATAATCGTTTTTTTTTAATTTTAACCAAAAAAATTAACAGGTTGTAATTGTCGTAAAACAATTCTAACTATACTGTAATTTATTATGATTTTTAATAATAACTAATATTTAATTTTTATTTTTTTTTTGCTTAAAGGAAAATGGAAATTATTATTTTATGATTTTTATTTTTTCGCTCAAAGCTACTAATTATTATTAAGTTTTATTTTCTCACTTAAGAATAATGATCATTCAAAAAACTCAAACGCTCGCTGGGGTGAGCGAAAAAATAAAACTCAATAATAATTATTATTTATAAGTGAAAAAAATTAAAATCATAAAATAATGATTAAATGCTGATTTAAATTATTTCACAAATAATAATTATCATCCCTGGTTTAATATTCAGTACTTTTTTATAAATATTTAGGTACTGTACGTGCAAATTCGACTTTAAACAAATTTAAAAAACATGTCAACAGTACATAAGTCGATAATATTTCAAGAAAAATTTCGAGTAGGCAGATTTGTAGCCCATACAATTTTAGTATAACAAAGTGTAAGTTTCATGTGGCTACAAAATGCTCTTGATCTTTAACAACGTGTAGTGAAAAAAA
>NW_016225032.1:0-1382 GCF_001687245.7 Rhagoletis zephyria
TGTTGCTGTTGTCGAGTTGTAAAAGGCAGCCAACGAATATATGTAAGTAGGCATATTAGGGTGGAGTGAAAAAAATCAATTGTGTAACATGATCACATTAAACGCTTTCCCATTGGATAATATTTACGGTCGCCCCAAGAGCTTTGAAATTATTTGGAGAATCTCTCAAATTATGGTTATTTTATAGTTTTTTTTTAAAGAATTTCTAGAAAGATTTTTCCATACAATTTTTTTATATGGAAGACACTGTCAGCAAAACGCGACTTTTTAGCAACTTGAAACTTGCACTTTACTAGACTAAAATTTAATGGGCAACAAAACTGAGTACATACTAGAAGATCTTTTAAAATAGTAAAAAATAACCATAATTTGATTTTTCGCACTGTTAAAATTTCGAAATTGAACAATTGATTTTTTTCCACTGCACCCTAATGTACACACAAACATGCCCGAATATTAACGTTGCCTTCGTTAGAAAATTTTGTATAAAATTACATAATTTACATGCCAAAATTTTGGAAACGAAACAATTTTAAATTCGGAAACTTATGTTCAACATTTTGTGTCTATGGTATGGTATGTATGTTTGTATATTGGAGTAGGCTGCAAATATTTATGGGCATTATTTGTTTTGTTTTAATTTACACAGCATAGTTTTAAAAAGTTTGCACTCTACATATTTAGATGCGTGCGTGCATGTTTGTATGCTTGCTTCTTGTGTGTTTGTAACTACAACACTCTGGTAATACGCAACGTATGAGCAACCTTCATCTGTTCATTAGCCCGCTAATGGTTTTATTGTTCCCTCGTATGCACTTAACTATAAAATGTGTACTAATAATTACTGTAAAATTAGTTACAATTCAAAAATTTACAATCATTGTGGCTGTACTTAATTTGCGGTTTTATTGTAGATATCTTTTCGACTTGGTATGGTTGTGGTGGCTTCTCTCAAATGTACTGCTATTATAGACTTACACATATGCTTTAATGTAAGCGCATGTATTAATGTTTGTATGTTCATAAATATTTTATTTTAAATACATACATATACACTTTTTACTGGTGGTTTGCTCTAAAAAGTTTATACGATACATTGAAAGATTTTGTAGCAAATTTTAAATAGGCAATTAAAGAAAAATAAAACTAATACCGTATTTCCACTGAGCATTAAATGGCAAACAAGATTAATAACAAAGTTGGACATCGAATACAATTCGCGTCAAACAATTGAAAATAATTGTCAGTAAGTCTATTTGCAGATGTAATTATTATCGGACTTAATATTCATTGAAATTTTTACATTTTAAGTAATCATGCTTTCCTGGTTATCGATTATATTTATACCCGAGCGCACTTGTGCACAAGGGTATATTAATTTT
>NW_016225033.1:0-1382 GCF_001687245.7 Rhagoletis zephyria
TAAAGCATAACAAATTGAGATGCTAAAGATGTTTAAGAGACTCGATATTTGTTTTTGTTACAAAATATTTAAATCTAAAACGCGTAATAAAAAAGGGTTGCCATCTCAAAAAAATTTAAGCTTAGATATTAAATAAATAAATGTATATTAAAAATATCGTTCAATTAAATGGTATTTAAAAAGCTTTTTGTTACAAATACTTTACCAGGGTTGCCATATCGTCAAATCATCTTATAATATTTTAACTATTCTATGAACTTTTAATTAGTGTGAACATTAAACGCCCCATGTATTTTTAAAAAAATTTTAAACAGATATAATTTAGGTTTTTCAGTGAGGTGTAGTGCAGCAAGCTGGAAAAACGCAGGCCATTTATAAATATGTATAATTTTTTTAACGGACTTTTTTAGAAACAAGGCATGTCAGTCTTAAAATATATTTAGGTAAGCAATTTACAAATTCACGGTATGAAAATTTCAAATAAAGTACACGACGCAACAATTTCAAGGATTAAATACTACAATTCCCTTAGAACGAGTTTGCTTTTACAATGGTGTACATATGTACATACATACAAACAGAGCTACGTATGTATGTACACATGTATAGTAAATATATTATAAGTAATTCACGTTCGTTTGCACAGAGATCGGAGACCTTTTGTATACCCAACACTTCAGTGAAATAAAAATGAAAAACTCAATAAAAAAATCACGCAAAAAAGCAATGTGGAATGTAAACTTTGGACCGAGAAAAGCTTAAGTAAACAACAACAAGTTAAAAACGGCAAATAACCAGCTAAAACAGCGGCAATATTTACGTATAAAGCTGACCAACAAAACAATAACAGCAAAACAATACAATAAAACTAAATAAATCTCATTGTAAATAAGCAAGAAACATGCNTCCAATGTAGGTACTTACGCCCAAGTAAACGCAATGAAACACTTGAAGTGCCCAGCCTGAGGACGCGGTGCTTAGCTTTGCGTGAAATTTTTGGTTTAACTTTATTATGGATTGCGTTTGTGGTCGTTGCGGAGTTAGCCTACTTGCTCTGTAGCAACTAAGTATGTAATTCATACCTTTGCTGTAAATACCTATGTATATACATATTTTACCTGAGGACTACCGAAGAGACTTCGGTCTGAAGCGCTCAGCAGCAGATATTAGTACAAGGGGTGGTGGGTGTGGAAAAAGTGGCCGAAATGCGACCGACCGATGACTGAAAAATCCAAGAAATCACTGTTGCGTAAAATTGAGCACATTTGGGGGGCTTTTTATGTGTGTGTGCGCGCATGTGTGCATAAGTATTTATATTTAGTGCCAATTTCAATTAGGCGACAAATTGTTTGCGCTCGTGTCTGTACTCAACACACTCGCCA
>NW_016225034.1:0-1382 GCF_001687245.7 Rhagoletis zephyria
GTATTGCCTTTACCGTTACCAATAAATATTTTGAATATTAGCCAAAGTAAATANTGGATAATAAATAAGATTTTTAGTAATAACTTCTCTCCAACGCCAACTGGCGGGTGAAATTTTGAAACTACACTCTCCCGAGAGCCACTCAAAAGTACACAATAACCTTCGTTAAAATCGGTCCGGGAATTTAGAAGAATTTCACTTACCAACACACAGACAGAAGAATCATATACAAACTTTTTTGCGGCGCCATGTCCCCTTTTCAAATAGCCCATTTTTCTCCATGAGTATAAGATTGATTTTATATGTCACAGTACCAAGGTCCAGTATTCTCCCATGAGCGCTTCCAGAGATATGCAGTATGAGAAAATCGGTTTGTATGGGAAGTGCCACGCGCCTTCATATATCAAAATTTTTTTAGCCTATAACCATCCTTGGGACGTCTGAAGCAGGTGTCCGAAATTTCATAAAATTCGGTTCGGCCGTTCTCGAGCTTTGCGAACACATAAAAAACTGCTTTCAAAATATATATTGTTGTGGAATATTGGAATGAATCTAAATGGTTTTGAATATTAATCACAATATGAGTGTCAGACGAAAGAGGTTTAAAAAGGTTGCCAACTGTTTAAAAATTTAAATTCAAACTATTCAATAATTTAATGAATTATTAAAATATGGGTGTCAATTGAAATGGTCTTGAAAGGGCTTAAATTCAAAACTACATGTAAGAGGTTTCCATCTGTTAAAAATCTCTAATTGAGTTCAGGGGATAAGTTAATTGAAAACGTATGACAAGTGAGAAGTTTAGGAAAATTGTAGTTTGAAAATATTTTGAAGATGGTTAAACAAATTTTAAACCTCCTGTTTTTAATTGAGTTTTCTTGAAATAAATTTTACTCAATGTATCACGTAGAAATTTCATACACTCAGCGAAGCGGGTGAGGGCGATCTAGTTGTATATGAATTTTGAGTTTTTCTTGAGAGCCTTTACAAATAAAAAAAATTTCGAAATGTGTACATATGTACATACATACGCAGCCATATAACTTGATTTCAAGAGAAACGAATTTTCATTGGGCACGTTCAGAAGGCGCAACAGCTCAGTAACTGGTGCGATTGCACCTTCTGAACGCGTTGTTGCGTACTTCTGATCAACTGAATAGTTGCGTGTAAAACAGGGATTACACGATGTGTACATTTGCACATTTGGCAGTCACAGAGTGGTGTTGTCTAGCAATTTTTATCGAGAATGAGAGCAGCATTATAATGATTGCAGTGTTTTAACACTTTCAGCGATTTGCATTGCATTTAAGAAGTACACATTCTTTACTTTTTAAAACAACCAATTTACCATTTAAAATTAAATAATTCCGTAAATCCGCGAT
>NW_016225035.1:0-499 GCF_001687245.7 Rhagoletis zephyria
GTCCTTCTGGTCCTATGCCCAATGGTGTTCTGGGCTTGCTCATCTGTTCCCAACTCCAGATTTTGCCTTCGTAGTGCACGCGCCTCCGTGTCGCGAACCCGTTCAGTTTCCCTTAATTGCGGGACAGTCCTTCTTGACCGGTGCGACATAGTGTTCTGGGCTTGTTCGTCCCTTCTCAACTCCGGATTTTGTCTTCGTAGTAGATGTGCTTCCAAGTCGCGAACCCGTTCAGTTTCCCTTAATTGCGGGACAGTCCTTCTTGACCGGTGCGACATAGTGTTCTGGGCTTGTTCGTCCCTTCTCAACTCCGGATTTTGTCTTCGTAGTAGATGTGCTTCCAAGTCGCGAACCCGTTCAGTTTCCCTTAATTGCGGGACAGTCCTTCTTGACCGGTGCGACATAGTGTTCTGGGCTTGTTCGTCCCTTCTCAACTCCGGATTTTGTCTTCGTAGTAGATGTGCTTCCAAGTCGCGAACCCGTTCAGTTTCCCTTAATTGCG
>NW_016225035.1:709-1382 GCF_001687245.7 Rhagoletis zephyria
TCATTTTCCCTTTCTATTTGACGAAACAGGGTATTTGAAGACCGAAGGTTAGCCATAAGACTGGCGCTTATTGTCCTATTTTGCGATAAATTTCGTTAATAGTGCTGGCGGCTCCGAATGACAGCTTCACGCCGTCGTTGTTCTTGTGATCGCGCAGATACTCGTGGCACTTTTTTATAAATACTTGTAGTAAATATATTTAAATTTCGAATTTAATGAATTTTTTTTTTTTAATATGTAATTTTAGAGATCAACCAGATATCGCTTGGAAGTCTAAATTTAAACTGAATACTTATATTCTAGTAATTCAAAATAACCATTCTGTGTTTTCTCATAAAGAAATTTCAGAAATAACCTCTTAAAGAGAGTAGGTAGAGAAAATGGGAACCGCCGTTTAGGGAAATACGAGTAGCATTGTCTGGTGTGAAAGGAAAGCATCTATAGCTACTAGTCGCGGAGGTTACCTAAATGAATCACCGTCATAATGGACGATACGTCCTTAACAACTGTTATATAAAGTGTGTTATTGAGAGAATGGAAATGTCTCCCCTGNCATATGTGTGCACATATGTATGAACAAAGTGAACCAAACAGGTAGCAGTGTATGTACCAGCTGTAATTACCATTCTTTCCTTACAGATTTTGGAAATAACAAAGACCTATCACGCCTTCG
>NW_016225036.1:0-1382 GCF_001687245.7 Rhagoletis zephyria
ATTTAATAAGTTAAAGCAATTATTAAAAATATGGATATCAAATGAAATGTGTTTAAAAAGGCTTTATTTCTGAACCTTATTTAGGAACATTGTCACGTATTAAAGAAATCAAATTTAACTTAATTCTATTGCCACAAGAAATATGTATGTAAGTATCACAAATCAGAAATTTTTTTTTATTTTTTACCTATATTTAGGAGGGTTGTCAGCTGTTTCAGAAGTCTTAGCTAACTTATGCATAAATCCGAAGACGAATACAATGCGAAAGGAGCACGAGCATGAAAGAGAATACTAATACGGTGACCTAGGCTAATATGTGACCTGGTCTACGGAAAGGGGGCTTAGGTGTCAAAAAATCAATTTTCACTTTTTGGTTGATTCGGATGGAGGATGAGATGCTTTTTCACGTGGTGAAAAGCAGAAAATCCNTCATGTCATATATCTATTTATAAGCTGATGGTACATATAATTGAAGTTAATGTTGATCTGCTTCTCTCTTGGTTATTAATAATATTTTTCAAATTCATATTGATCTATTAAATTCAATTCAATACAATTAAAACGAATATTTCATGTAACGTTTTTCACTTGAATGTGATCCCAATAATATCACGTATTCTGCGTTAAAGTTTAGCGGTGGTGGCTCCGATACAGCCCTCAGGTCAAGACGAGGGCGCAGGACTGATCCTTTTTTATTTATATTCGACAAGGGCTTTGAAGAAGGCCTTTACAAATTCTAGTGATTTTGAAATAAATTTGTATAAAAAGTGCTATTCTTCATATGGGGCAAAATTCGCCAAGTGTACCAGGAAAAAAATTCATGACAGCATGTGCAATGTGTAAAATAATTTTTTTTTCTACCGCAGTTCTTTTGTCTAGTTATACGAGTTTAAACACGCAAATTTTAGCCCTTTTTGTAGGGTCGCAAGTTTTCTTAAAATTATTATCTCATGTCACACTTATGATAGAGAATCAAAAATGTCTGACCTATTAGTACTTTTTCCGAGCTTTTTGGTAGTTTGCAATAATAAGATGTATTGCATTTTTTAAACAATGTACCATTTTTCGCAAACAGCTTATTTATATTGCCAATTATCTAAGCTTTCAAACGATATTAAATTTGTATCGGCCGTGGGACTACAAGTTTTTCATAACTTAACGCTCTCGCATCCGCCTTGCATTTTCTTCGACAATAACACAAGTTTACAGAAATGAAAACAATTATCCGACCAGCGGCATTTTTATATGCATTCCAATGTAAACTTTTCCGCTTAATCTGAATATGAAATTAAAATGTAGGAGAGTTGAATGATTTTTGAGATATAGCCGAATTTCCCTATTATAATTGCCATTCGTACTGTCATCAGCAGGGAACGGATTTT
>NW_016225037.1:0-1382 GCF_001687245.7 Rhagoletis zephyria
AAGTAAGTAATAGAAAAACCAATAGCAGTTTCAATTTGGATTATATTTTTTCCCCAATAGTGTAGCTATGAGTACGTTACAAAGGTATTCGTAAATATGATTAAGAAAAAACCTTCGCAAAAAGCGCAAATACATGAAATTGTACGGATAGTTTCATTATTGCGGAAGACAGGCTTGTGGAATTGTTTCGGCTCGCAAAAAAACTTTGGAGGACAACAACGGTACTTCCCAAAATTTTGCGCAGTATTTTGCGCATTTTATTTTAATTAGTGGCAAGAAAATCCGTATTCCTTTCAGGAAGTTACCAGCGGTCAGTGGGGCGAGAATTTTGGGTAAATGTGCCACAAAGCAGCATTAGCATTATTATTGTAAATAATATAGCGGGAGAATTTGAGAATAATCTCTGCTCAAGGCATATCTGCGAGACAACATTTACTAAATATTTTCTTAAGTTTAAGAATTTCGAGAATTCCACTAATTCATCGGAATACTTTGTTTTAAATATGTATGTTACAGTACAGTAGTGCAGTACTTGGGACCACATTAGCCGGTTTCAATAATTTGTTTAAGGAAAGGCGGGACCTCATGGATGGTCCCATACTAGTTTGGTATAGATCCGATCATTGAATCATGAAGAATTTAATAATTAATAATTTTTTTTTGTCCCTATTCTTCCTTCTCTGTTTCCATATTCCCTATTAATAACAAAGTGTTTTCTATATAGTTAAGTAGTTTAAACGAAAAACAATAGAAGAATTAGCTCGGATTTTTTCTTCATTTTTTAGCAGCAATTTTTTCTCGTCGCCAATATTAAACTTGTTTAAGCGAAAAATACAGGTTTTTGGCTGCGCAAAATACGCTGGAATCGCAATTTTAGCTATACCAGCTATCAAAACAGTTCACTCGCCTTATCCGAATTATTTTGTTCATCGACATAAAAAAAAAATAATCAAAAACGGTGCTTTTTAGAGATACTTTTTTAATCCTAGTGTGCCCAACCAAATTAATTAACGTTGTAGTCCAACCGGGGTACCCCAGGTACCTACTTTCGGATTTATATCTCAACCCCGGTTGTAACTTAGTATAATCCTGGATATTTGATGTACATTGATTTATTTATTGTAATGAGCCAGAGCGTATCCTTGTGAGTTCCGAGAAGGTTTGGAACATTTAACTAAAACAGAAAACAATAAGAAGGTCTCTATATTATTTTATATCCGAGGAGTATACTAGAACACCTTTGCAACAAATGTGTATTATATTCCGATACCATTTTTTTTAGCAACAACCTCAGCGCGGTCGTTTAAGAGAGCCGCTCGGAAATTTTTGTGTATTTTTAGAATATTTTTGTACATATTTTTTTAAGCGTTGTGTATAGATAA
>NW_016225038.1:0-1382 GCF_001687245.7 Rhagoletis zephyria
TGGTTTTGGTTATTTCGAAAATATTTTTCAAAGCACATGCTTGCAGCATGTTTAGTTAAGCAACATTTTGTTTAAAAAAGTCTTTAGCAATTTGCCTGAATTCATTTAGAACCATGATGCAGTTTTACAAAAAGGTTTGGCACGGAAACACACCTAACTGTCAAAAGCCTACAAAGCTTTATTAAATAGAGATTTTGGCTACTCGAAACTTTGAAAGGCTTCAAGCTAGTGAAGTAAAAGCTGTCAAACAAAATGTAATTAGCTTCCGCATGTTCCTACTTTACCATTTTCTTATGCAGAATTTAGTTTTCAAACTTTAAAGCACGATAGCTTAAAAGAAAATTTACTTGATGAAAAATTAATGCAGAAAACATTGGAAAAAACAAAACAGACAAGCATCAAAACCAATGCAAGACACTTGAAAGTGAGCAAGGAAATGGAAAGCAGCAAAAGGGTGCAAAAAATAATTACTACAACAAAACATATTTATAAACAAAAGAGGAAAGAGCTCAGTGAAAGAAAAAGAGAAGAGTAGAGCTAAATTAAAAACAAATAATGGAAGTGAAGTCCAAGAAAATAATTTTAGAAGTGAAAAACAAAGGAAATAATGGATGAAAATAGAGGAGTTTTTTAATGAAAAATGAATGAAGGTAGCAACAATCATTAAAAATCCTGAAAAAAACCTAAACAAAGAAAACAAGCGTTAGGAAAAAAGAGGAAAATACAGTAAAGAGGGAACAAAAGAATAGAATACCCGATTGGTTTACCAAGTTTGGAGCAGTGCATGAACGTACGTATTAGTAAGAAATGGAATATGAAAACAATGTAAGAGTAATCAAAATCACTTGAGGCACAAAAAGATGAACAGAACAATAACAATAACAAGTGATTTTGCGCAATTTCAAAATAACAAGTGGATACACAGCCACTGCTGCGGCTAGCACAACAGCAAAATCAGCAATCGGACAAGCAGCAAGTAAGATTTACGATTTCAATGGCAGAGATTTGTTGCGTTTTTTTTTTGCAAAAAATATGAAAAAAACTACAGTAGCTTAAAAAATAACANCGAATTCGCAATGCAGACAATTTTCGAACAATCTACTTTTAGGCGCTGAGCCGAACAACAAGTGCATCAAAGAGCTTGAGTGTGTGTGGTGTGTTTCAAATGTTTGTGCTGTGTGTGCACTACTGCGTATATACACTACAATTCCACCTGAAGGCATCAATGTGATCGCACTGGGAGTGCCACGGAACCAGGGCCGTGATGCTTGTGATGCATGATGTCGAAATAGAAAATGGTAGAAAAACAAAGATTCAGACGAAAAAAAGAATAAGCTGAAATGGCAAGTAAAGAAAAAACTCTGCAAGCGCAGAAATAATGC
>NW_016225039.1:0-1382 GCF_001687245.7 Rhagoletis zephyria
CTGCATGTTCAAGAATTAAATACGCAAATACTGTTAAGAAGAAGAGCAACTATGAGAAGAAATTTTCGGGCCGCAGGTCGTTCCTTTCTCAACTGGATGCCTTGTATGTATTTGCCTGAGTATTTTTCTTACCAAAATAGAAAATTAAGGACAAGGTCATTCAAGTAACATGTGAATTTTCCTCTAAGGGTACGTTCACACAGGAAGCGGGACCGAACCGAGCCAAGTCGTTCCGAGCTTTCAAATGAATTAATGTATGTCCATAGTTATATTTATGAAAGTGTACCTACAGCGTTTTGGAGCCGAAAGCAAAGCAGTTTTTGGTTTTTTTTTATTACTTTTATGCGAGCAAAAGTCAAAGTAATTAAAGTAAAATTTATTTTTCGATAAATGAATTAAAACCGCTTTTCATTGAAGATAAGTTTTCTGATATCTTTAAGACCGATTAAATGCAAAAATCTCAGCTCCATTTCGTTCATTGTGAACACCAGCAGCTTCGCTTTACTCCACCCTGCCTCGCTCGGTGCCGCTCGGCTTTCTGTGTGAACGCACCCTAAGCTTTAGCAAGCTCAAAAATATAGAATTCAGATTATTTTTGATTATTTAAGAGTTATTTTTTGTTTTCAGCGCTTTAAGGGAGGTGTGTAAAAAAATTCTTTCCCAACTACAAGGTCTTTCGAGATTTTACACTCAACCGCCTGCTTGCAAATGAACTTTTTTGGTTCTTTTATTAGTAAAAAAAAAGCATCTGTTTCGCATACTTTATGCGTAGTAGTTAGATGCAAAGCCAATTACAGCTCAATAAATATGTGAATGTCTCCAATCGTCCAACCAACACACAGCTGCGGTGGCTTTGCTACGCTCGCTCACATACTATTTTACATACATAGTCCAACATTTGTCCGCGATATTGTCTTGAATATCTGCTTATCGCTTAAATCCTAATGGCTGATTAGCGCCTAATTTAATATCATCTCAAATTTCTTTCAGCCACAATCTGATGNAAATGCATTAAAGCGTTTTTTATACAACAAAAAAAAAAACAAAAATAGAAAACACAAAACCCGAAATTACACGCGCCTTCGCCGCTTAATTATGTGCAACATTCAACATAATTTTTCAACAAATTAGCGCCTTGGGTGCCACAACAGCCACGGCTCGGCAATGATACCCATTAAAAGTAAAAATTACAATAAGTAACAAAAAAAAAAAACGCTGAAATATGTGCATGCATGTGTTTCTTTTCTCGCGCGCGATCTTAGAGCGCGGCTGCCAGTCGATCGTGCGCTCATTGGCTTTGCCCCAACTCTGCGTCCTCGCCGTCCGTCCGTCCGACTGACTGACTAGTCTAATAATTTTCCACAAATTCAAGCTGTCAGTCC
>NW_016225041.1:0-1382 GCF_001687245.7 Rhagoletis zephyria
ATTTATACACCCCGGCTTATCATGTAGCGGTAGCTTTCGGAAAGGTGGAAAACATATATTTAATACTTGCGCCGGGTATTTAATGTTCGGCCCCGCCCGTACTTAGACTTTCTTTCTTGTTTTTATTTGTAAAGGCTCTCAAGAAAAACTAAAAATTCATATAAAATTACGCACAATAAATGGAAAATAAATTTGCTTCTATAAAAAATTTCTTAAATCAGTATGCAGCTCTTAACGAAAAAATGCTCGTACATCTCGTCGCTACCATGTACAACTATCGAATGTGAAAATCGGCACGTTTCAAAATTTTGATTTGCCACTAACAATTTTATTTCGTATAGCAGCATTGCTTAAGTTGTTGTTTTTGACAATTTATTTGTTGTATGACTGCAAATAGTTTTATAGAAAATTAGAAACGAGAAATAATATTTTTATGAAAATGTCACATTAAACAACTGTCTAAATATACGTTATTTTTTATACATCATCAATTTCCATATTCTATTTTTACTCTTTCAATTTCACTGTCGAGCGCCGCAAACGATATCAACTAGTAGGCTAACAACCAGAATCTATATATTAATACGCTAACGAAATCCCATACAAATCTATTCCTCCCTACTGCTCCTAGGTTTCTCCACCAATTTGAATGATTCTTCTTTTGTTCGAAAGGCATTTTGTTTGTTTTTTTCAGTAGGTGGAATAGGAGTGGAGTTATTCCGAAAAACTTCATTTATGGTCCGATTTGCTTCAAATTCAACATACATATTACTAACATCAAGAGAAATACACCTGCAAAAAATAGACCCGATAGGTGGCTCCAAACCCCAGTTATTCCTATTTCCGTATAAGCCTATGAATGCCTGCTTTGGTTTCACCATCTACTATCTATACGTCGTTTGGCGATTCTACCGAACCGATTTTAAAACCAACCATTGGAACACCATTGGAAAGGCATGTTTTCGTAGATGAGCAGAGTTTTTATGGTTTCAAAATTGGTTGAAAATTACGGCTTAACCCGTCGTTTGAACATTTTCATATTTGTGTATAGGTGTTGCTGCAACATGTTCAATTTGACATGTTTCGCATGTTGTTTCACTTCGCATTTGAAATTAAGCTTTGAAATAAAGATAAATATGAAGATGAAGAAATAAATGATAACGATGAAATCAAAAAAAGAAGACAAAGGTGAAGATAAAGACGAAAATAGAGACAGTGACGGATACATAAGAATTAGGGTAACTGAAAGAGTAAAANACGGATACATAAGAATTAGGGTAACTGAAAGAGTAAAAACATTTCTTGAATTTATGAAGTGAAACCTCTTTAGCGCCAGTAGGTTGGTTGGGAGTAAATTGTCAAATTCAAGGAGAATAATGCAC
>NW_016225042.1:0-1382 GCF_001687245.7 Rhagoletis zephyria
GCAATATATGTTGTCAATACCGTACTTATGGCGAAGAGTCGTAGATTTTCGAAAAAGGGGCGTGACTCCGCCCATATAAACTGAAATTCGGTATCGATTATCTCTGGAACCACTTATTTTAAGGTAATGAAATTTTATACACCTACATTTATACAGATATAAAATCGCAAGAATCATTCAATTGAGAACCATTTTCTCCCAGATTTTGAAATCGCATGGAATGATTGTTGTTTTGTGCAAAAGTTTGTAGAAGGACCAGTATGTTGGTCTTCCGATATGTGGCGCAGGGATTGAGAGCTATCCTAAAAAATCATGTTTATGATCAGATTTGTTTCACTTTTGATGTGATGAAAGAATATTGGGCTCTTGTCTTGATAAAAACCCGTGTGAAACCGTCGTTAGAGAAGGAAATATTATCTTTTGTTGTAAACCTTCAGGTTACTTTCTCAACCGTTAACGATTCTGATGAAAAAAGAAAGAGTTTATGTAGATGTGGGCAATTTAGTTTTTAACCTCCAAGAGGTTCTCAGGCAAATATAATCGAAAAACTTATTTACAGTCTGAATTGGTATATGTTTGACATATTAGTCAGTGATGATCATCTCATCTACATATACATACAAATACAAATGCATATTTTTTATAAATGAAAATTGAGGTTCCTTTTTCGGTCTATTTTCAAAAGCTAGTGAAGATATTTGGAGGAGACTTGGTAGAACTAGCATTAATCAATCCGGTATTAACGTTCATCAGTGTTGCCGTTTTAGCCCTTTGGTGGCTAGATTTAGCTACCACATACTTTTTTTGGCCACATAAATTTAAAATTGCCCCTAGCCCTTTTTTAGCCCTTTGGAGAATTTGTTCACACTTGGCATGAAAAGGTTGTATATGCTTGAATTGATCTCTTTTTTTTCATTTATGTAAGAGAAGAATTTTTAAACTACTGTAAAAAAAACTGTATGTTCCTTACGTTTTTATACATACATACTGTAAAAGTGTTAGGGCTGTTAACTTATATATATATATATAATAAAATATTTAATACTTGCCCGAAAAACTTGAAGATTACACTGTTACAATGCTGACGAATTGTTCTCCGTTGGCCGTTTAAACAATGCAAAAAAGACAATAGACTACGAAAATCAGTCTTGTCAATTTTGAAGAAAATTAACCTATCATATGAGTTTGTAAATGGTACAACCTAAAGTAAAAAATATCTGATTTTGAAATAAATTTCGAAATTTTGGCTTTCAGTCTTGAAAGTTAGAGTTATTTACTCTTACTTCCTAGAAATAATACACTCAAANAGAATTTTTAAACTACTGTAAAAAAAACTGTATGTTCCTTACGTTTTTATACATACATACTGTAAAAGTGTTAGG
>NW_016225043.1:0-1382 GCF_001687245.7 Rhagoletis zephyria
TATTTTCTATTGACAAAATCATGATAACCACAAGGTTGTCAACCCTAAGTGGCCTCCTCGCATTTATGCTCAAGTCCTCCCTTTAGGCTGAAAAGCTGCAAACAAACGAAAAAACAATTTTCAGGGTCTCTTATTACTTGTCCTGTACAGAAGGTGCAGTATCGTCAGTCTTCATCACAAAATCAGTAAGAACGTGATTGAAAATGTCCGGTTTGTTAGACCTCTCCGTGTCTCTCGTCAGGTCATTTCTTTATACTCGAAATAAGTCTATAAGTCCAGCGTCCGTTAGTTTTGTGGTGCTAGCGGTTTTTGCACTGCGGCATACAATTTCGCCGCAATTTTTCTTTCTTGTGCTTATCCGTAGTTGCAACTATTTCTCTTGCCACTATGTCAAAAGGACAGAGACCTGCTATTACTAATGCTGACTCCTCTGACATTGTTCGGAACGTGCAGCATACCATCAAAGAGCAAAGTTGGTACATTAATGTAGCTTTGCGGGCGTAAGATTTCGTCTTCAATGCTGTTGACCAAACTGGTGCTCCATACCACAGAATGCTTCTCATAACACTTACATACAGCAGTCTTCGTTCTTGCTTAGGACCACTGGCATGTATAATTAGCCTTGACAGCCCTGCTTCTAACTTTTTCCGCCTTTCCGACTGCAAATGCGCCTTAAATGTGAGCCTAGCTCCGAAAACGATCCCTAAGTAGAGTCTCCGTCGGTGTTACTTCGTTGCCGCAAACACGCTTCTACTGCGACTGTGATAGAGGATACGTCGTTTTGTCCTCCTTCACCACCAGACTCACATGCTTTGCTTCTCTATCTGATTCCGAGAAGGGAGAACATATCCCCTGTTTTTACCGATAATTTCGATGTCGTCGTCATACGCCAGTAATTGTCGCTCTTGTAAGGAATTGTACCCGAGCGGTTCAGTTCTGCTGCTCTTAATTACTTCTTCCACATTAAACTTCGTTTGGTACCCAAGGGCTTGGAGAGGTTCTTACCAATTCTGACGGAGCTGGTGGTATTACCTAACGTCATTTTACACAGCCATATTAGGTTCGTGGAGATAACAAATTCAGGGATTGCGCTATAAAAACAACTACTTTTCGTGCTGTCGAAAGCAACTATGAAATCGATGAAATAGATGGTGAGTGTCGATCCTATTCTTGCGAATCGTTTCCAATATTTTGGCGTATTGGATGGTATAAAGCCAAAATTCATAAGGCGCAATCAGTTCATTGGCTGTAGGCTTCAGTCTTTCACACAATACACTCGAGAAGACCATATAACCTATGCTTAGAAGGCTGATACTGCGGTAGTTGGCGCGTATGGCGGCGTCACCTTTTTTGTGGATTGGGCAGATCACAATTTCACTCGT
>NW_016225044.1:0-843 GCF_001687245.7 Rhagoletis zephyria
CCTTCACTGACCATCAAATCTGAATCCAATCCGTTATCAACTTGTGAAACAATAGCTCTAGTACTGTTATGTGCTAACATCCCTGTACCTGGCGTTTGCAAATTTGTCCTCAACTCTACGCTGCCTTGTAAGCCTGCAGCACCCTCATCTAGGCTCATATCATTTTCCATAAAAAACACATTTTCAGTTTCACTATCATTTATCATTTTCTTTTTCCTTTTATGCCTATTTTTTAAAAACAGTGCCTCATTGGCTTCATCATCAAGCTTATCAGGGTTTCCCTCCATGGCGTTACTCGCCCTAACCTCAACTCTTCTTTTCACTTCGCTTGTACGCAGCACACCAGNCTCGCTCGCTCGAACTCCAAGTTTATGCCTATCCTGGTTTAGGTATGCATAATTTCTGCATTGTTAACGATGTGGTCAGTTTTGGAAAAAAACGACAATTAATACATAGAAATATCCGTAAAAGACCAAAAAATTCATTTGGTTTGTATTCAGCTGCAATTGAAACCCATTGTGTATTGTTAGTGTTTTGGAAATTGGTATCTCTACCCGTTCGGGTTGTTTTCGTACTCTGGTCACAACCGTTATTTGCGAGTTCTGTACGTTTTTGGTTTGTAGTTAGCATTTAGTTTCATTTGGTTCAGCAACATATAAATTTTACTATGGCAGCTAAAAACGAAATTTGGATGTATTTCGAACAACGCAGACATCCGTTTAGCTACGTGTAAAACGTGCAAAAACAAGCTTAGGAATAATCGAGTGTCTAATTTAAAAGCGCATTTAATTAAATTGCACAAAATTAATTTGAATGAAGCAAGTAATGAACAGTTTGAACCAC
>NW_016225044.1:952-1382 GCF_001687245.7 Rhagoletis zephyria
AACTTGTAGAAAAAGTGCCAAACGTGCTAATAGGAAATATACAAGTTTGCCGATGTGCAGCACATACAACCCAGCTGGTCGCTCTTGACGTTGCAAAATCGTCTGGCATGCTGAAATACCTATGGAATTGTCGTAATCTTACAAAATACATCAGAAAAACGTCAAATGGCTATCGCGAAATATTTCAGTTAAAAGGATTGAAAATGCCCCAACTAGATTGCCCTACGAGATGGGGATCCACGTATACTATGTTGCAGGATTTATTAGCAGCAAAGCATATGTTAAATAAAATCGAATCTATTAAAAATAAATCTGAGGATTAAAACTTCGAAGTGGATACCTTGTTTTGGGATTTCATTGAATGTTATTGCACAGTTTCCTATCCCTTGCAAAAAACTATAACAAAGTTTCAAGAGGAGCAATTACACTA
>NW_016225045.1:0-1382 GCF_001687245.7 Rhagoletis zephyria
ACTGTGCCATCTTCTGTTTGTCTTGGTTGGCTACATTTATCTGCATGCGCCTATTTTTACTTCTGAAATCACAAAAAAATATGTCTGGTATCTAAAGGACGAAAAATACCGTTGTAAATTGCAGGAGAAGCGCGGCCAAACACGTAGAAAAATTGTAAGCGGCACACATGCTTTAAAATGTTAGAAAAATCGCATACCTAATTTCAAAAATGACAAATTTAGAATTGAGCGATATGTACAAAGATTCCAGTAAGCAAGCCCATCTCAAATATACATGTAGCCAAGGACCTGGTAAAAGCTCTTTCTTCCCCTGTTTTTGCACAGCACTGTGGGATTCTTTTTATTTAATTTTTTTATTGTAGATATTCAAGACTACAAGGAATGGTACTTCAGCATCAGACAGATCTTTAGGGAAAAATCTCGCGGCTTTCTGACTCTATCTATGCTAAAAAAAAAAATCTGCTTTGGCAGGAAATAAAAGTTCGAAATCCCATGGTGGAAAGTCCAATCAAATGGATTCTCATGCCTGGATAACATATATAAACATTCGTACATAGAGGGCTCAGGTATGAAAGATAAAACAGGTTGTAGTTTTTATGGTTGCGGCACTACTTTCGAAATATTGTCAGGATTGTCAGGACTCATGACAGCGAGAAAAAAGTATGTAAAAATGTGTTGAGTACCAGGGGCGGCGGGACAAGGTCGCCGATAAACTGACGAGAAGGTTCAGCGCCTGCTCTGGTAGAACCGCAACAATTTTACGAACTCAGATGGTATTTGAGACTTTATAATTAATGAGTGGGTAAACTCGCAATGCAGTACCTTCATAAGTACTGAAGAACAGTGTTGCCGTTTTAATACAATAAATGCATCCAAATGGATACATTTTTGACTTAAATTTTCAAACCTACAATTGTTGTCGAATTTAAATTTTTATGAAAACATTTTCACCAATTTTTTTTTTTTTTTGTAATATGTATTTATTTATTGAATATTTCTTTCAAAACTAACAATAAGTTTTCAAATCTTACAAACTACCATTAAATTTAAAATTAAAAAATTGTCTTCAGCAGTTTTTCTCGAAATTTTGGTTTCTTGAGTTATGCGAGAGATACGTATGCATACGTAAAATAAGCTCGAAATGTCAGAAAAAAGTGTTAAAAATCTACACAATTTCTTAATCGCTTAACACGTGTACTTTGAAAATCTACATTTTTTCAACGAATTTAAAAAATAAAATAAAATAAAATAAAATATTCGCGACCATTTTTTACAATATTTAAAAATTTTCTTATGCTATTTTTTTCTTTGTAGCGGAGTTCTATCTAGAATGGATTTTCTTCAAAATTTATACTTTCCCGGCACTAAAAAAATAAATAAAT
>NW_016225046.1:0-1382 GCF_001687245.7 Rhagoletis zephyria
CGAATATTAGACACAAAATATTAGGAAAACACCTGGTAGCACAGATAAATGACCCATTAGGGGCTACCATAGCGAGGCAGATAGATTAGAGAACCCAAATGGGTGGACCTAGCAACATAGAATGTGCATAGGCAAAATATCCCCTGCCTCGGAGTTCGTCCGTTGACTCTCCATTTTAGTACAGATATAGTAGTTTCTTTTTGCAGTGACCCATGGGAAAATAAGGAAGGGAGCAAGAGTCAAAGTCTTGAAAGACCTATACCATCATTTTAACAAACATGAACGTAGTGAATTCATCGCTTTTTTCGTTCAGCCTTTAGCATCCTCTTAAAAATTAAAAGCTGTTGATGCATAAAAAGAGGTAATCTTTTTAAATTCTCCAATGAATTTGGTGTTTCTGAAGCAAAAAAATTTGGATGTGATGAGATGAGGACATAGAACGCCCAGAGCCTGAAAAAATCTGTTTACTGGTATTGAAAGTATGCCAAAATATCTTAAGTACACGACAAGGGTTAACAGTGATATTTTCTGTGTAAGAAGTACACTTATAAATACTAATTTACAAGTCAGTTAAGACAAATATATAGGAAAGGATAGTTGAGGCAGGAATACTTAGAGAAGAGGTTACAAATGTTCAAATCATTTCCCAATAAGAAAAGTGATTGTTTTTTGACCGTTCATATGGATGACCAACATATTCGAGGTCTCTATAAACGCTTAGAGAAGATTCCGAGCGTTCTGGTGTTAAACAAAAAAAGGGCGATATTTGTAAGTGATCTGCATAGTTATAAACAAGAGAGCTTAAATGATGCTGTGTTTGTCTTCATATCACTTTCATCCTGAAACCACTATACATATGTATATTAGACGGTACCACGTTACACCCGAACAAATAAAATTCGCCGTTCGCCCAGAGTCTCAGGTATTTTTGCCAAGCAATTCGGATTTTTTTTTTTTGCTAAACTTAGGGGTTGTCTCTTTAGATTTTCAGTGACACCTTTTTACATACATACGGTAATAAAATTTGTAAAAGCTTTTATTAAGTTNTTTGATTTGTTTTATATTTAGGTGGCACTAGGCCCGATTTTTCTTTCTTAAATACCACTAATAAAAGCTTGTCTTAAAACTTTCTTTAAATTACTTGTTTTTTAAACAGTTCTACTCGAATAATCCAAGCAAAAGTTTCGTGATTTTTGGCGTGCTTTAATTTAATGACATTAGGGTGGGAGGAACTGAGATATGGTGTGTAAGTACTAGAACGTGGTATTTGAGCTCAATGAACTTTGGAAGCAGAAAAATTTTCGAGACAAGAAGATCGATATATCACACTTTAAGATCCGACTGTGAAGGCCGAAGATATGAAAAACGTTCGGCAAAAAAAA
>NW_016225047.1:0-1382 GCF_001687245.7 Rhagoletis zephyria
AGCTCACATTTTGATTTTCGATCCCATTTCCCATCACATATTGCTGCTCTTCGAATTCGAATGCTAATGAGAGCAGCACACAGTATTTCTCGCTGTCCGTGCTTCCAGTGCTGCTGCTGCTGCTGCTAATGACGCCTGATGAACGCCAGCAGCAGCGGCGGCAGCAGCAGGTAGTACAGTCATCGCCAGTGGCCATTTCTTGAGCAGAAAGAAGTGAGAGAGAAGTTCAAGACGTGGAAGTGATACAGTTTTCTTTTTCTTTCTCCTCTCCTCTTCTCTATCTCTTTTGCCTCCTAATCGTCCTTCGATCTGCAGTTTGCCTGCTTGCTGCTGACAAACGGTTGACCGATTGGCTGCTGCTGCTGCTGTTCGGTCCCTCTCTGTGTGTATGTTCACCCGATGCGTTGACGTGCGGGCGCCACAGTTCAGCTCAGAAGAGCTGCAAACCTGTTCATTAGCCTTCTCTCTCTGACTCTCTCCTCTGGCTAAAGAAGTGGTCATCAACTGAGCTGAGGTGGACGCTGACCCACTCACTCACTCAAAGTTGGCCATTGTCATTGCCACCGCCACCATCACCACCGTTGATGTTGTGCTCTAATTTTAGTCGGCAGGCACCCACTTTACCATCTCCTCTCCTTGTGTCACACAAGAGGTTGCAGTTTTCTACCTGTGCCTCTTTCTTATTCCTTTCTTTATTCCTTTCATCTTTGCCATCTCTTTCTCACCGCCATCATCATCAGCAGACTGAACTGACTGAGCTAATCTACTTTCGAGCGCCCAATTGTCTCTCTCTTTTTGGTGCATAAAGCGTTGTGTTCGTTAGCTCGTCGATTGAGGGGGGGGGCACCCTTCAAATGCTCGATGATTTTGAGGCTGACTCTTCTTCCTCATCATTACCGGGGTGTTTTGTTTTGGAAAATTGGGAAATGGTGCAGAAGGAAGAGGAAGAGGAGGAAAGAGACTCGGTCTTCTCTTCTTTCTTTAGTGTTATGTAAATTTTCCCTTTCCCTCCCCCTCTCCCACCAAATTGACTTCAAGTAGATAAGGTTACTTTTTCTTCCTCCTCCTCTGTGGTAGTGTTTCAATTTTTACCGGACTGTTCCATTTTCTGGGTGCAAGTGAAGTGAAGAGGAGGAGAAGTATNGGAAGAGGGGAAGTGGAAAAGGAGCCTTTGAGCTGTTTCAGCTCTCTCCCTCTTATCAGTCGGCACTATCAGCGCCAGCACTCGTCACCACCAGTCTCTTGCTGGTCTCCTGCTCAGCAGACAACCAGTGATGACAACAGTGCGAGAGGGAACTGGCACTGGCACTTCATACTTTACTTTACTTTACTTTACTATTTTCTCTGTTTTGCAATCGTCATTCGACGACGACGACGAGTGT
>NW_016225050.1:0-1382 GCF_001687245.7 Rhagoletis zephyria
TTTCGCTTGTGCCTATCTTCAAATGTTGCCATTAGGTTGCATTGGCATTGAAAATGAAAACAGAGAGCCATTTTCGGTTTAGGTTATAATAGTATGAATTTACGCGCGCATTCACATCTGCCGGTTTTTAGCATAATAGCAATCGCCGGTATATAATTGGCGCGCTTTTTATGAAAATTAACACAAATATAAATGAAGGATTTAAAAGGTTTTGAAAACTTTTGAAGCATAATTTTAGATAAATGGAATCTTGAGTTAGATATATTTGTATATTATTGTCCATTAGAGAATTGTAAGATAAAATAATGGTATCCACCAAGATATATGTATTGAGCAACCAGCTGGGGCAGAGCAGCTGATTGGATATTTTCGTGTATTTACCCTATAAATTATCATTTTGGTTTACAATTTACTCTGCAATGTCAAATTTATTTATCTTCATATTTCGACATTTTGCAGTGCATTATCCACAACAAAATACCAGCTGCTTGCTGTTATTGCTCTGATTTCTGACTTACTATTGTCAACACCCTCAATCGCTAATTGTCTGCTCTATTACAAAATATGTATGCATGCAATGTTGAGATGCAGTTGAGAAACTGAATTATAAACACATGTTACAAAGGGCTGTTATTACAGCCTAAAAGTTGTCCAAATACTTTTTGGGGAATGCTGCTGGAGTGACGAGACCTTCGCCAGATATACTACTTAGATTCAGGTCGTTCCCGTTAAGGATCCAGCTTGGTTTTTTCTGGTATTCTACATACATATACATATGTGGGATCCTATTTGCCTGTTACCTTTATCTTCATTAACGTTCAGCCATCGCAGGCGANCCCATCGCAGATAAATTTTTTTACAGGGGCATTCTTTGCTTTCGTATGCTAAAAGTGCTTACAAATACATTTTACATCACGCAAAATAGGTGTATACGCAAAAACAGCTTACTTACAAGTTGTTTGGTTTAATAATAACAAAAAACAAGTTGTCAAACTACTTATTTGACAGTTCATCGCCAGTGATAACTCGCGGGCGATATCTTTGGCTACTTGTTGCATGCGATTAGCGATGAGTCGTCTGCACGAGCCATTCAAATGCATCGCGAGCATGCCATTAATATCTTGAATGTGTTGAAAGTTTAGTACTTTGTCAATTAAAAACATTTCCTACATATGTACATACATACGTATCATCATAAACACTTTATTATGCTCCTTTCGTTGATTACTTCATATTCAACCTTTTTCACGCAACAGTTTATTTTACTCTAAAATATTCCTTTAAGCGAATACAATTGCTAACCAAAAAAGTCATAAAATTCCGTCAATATAAAAGCGTCCCCATTTTCTAAGGTAACCTCATATTTAGCAATGTGTGCAGCA
>NW_016225051.1:0-1381 GCF_001687245.7 Rhagoletis zephyria
TTTTATTTATATACCAAAATATTGTTAAAAACAAATACTCTGGCGTTTTAAAGTATTATATGTTACTTACATTAATAATTTTGGTTTGAACAAAAATGTCCTGAAAAGTACTGATTTTTTAGCATTAAAAAGGCTAACGTACTGATTTCGTTCCTAAAAAATCTGGCAACCCTAGATTTGTAGAACCTAAAAACCTATAAAAAAGGCAAAGTAAAACAACGAAATAGGATTGAAAAGGCAAAACAAAAAAGCGAAATAGGCAGGAAAATCACAAAAAAGGCAAAAGAAGGCACTAAAAAGTCCCAAAAACCGAAAAATAATCAAAAATACATTTATTTTAGAAATGTTTATTTTACAAGTAAAAAGGGAAAAACTGTGAGCTACTTTGAATTTTTTACTATTTTCTTTTTTCGTGTTTTTAACTCACAAAACTTCATTCTCTATAGTTGTNAAGTAAAACAACGAAATAGGATTGAAAAGGCAAAACAAAAAAGCGAAATAGGCAGGAAAATCACAAAAAAGGCAAAAGAAGGCACTAAAAAGTCCCAAAAACCGAAAAATAATCAAAAATACATTTATTTTAGAAATGTTTATTTTACAAGTAAAAAGGGAAAAACTGTGAGCTACTTTGAATTTTTTACTATTTTCTTTTTTCGTGTTTTTAACTCACAAAACTTCATTCTCTATAGTTGTAGTCATGATTCAATAATAAAAGGTTTGCTCAAAAAACAGTTTTCTCGCTCCCTCTTAACAAATCGGCTCCCTTAGCAAGGCACTGTGTTGCTAACTCTTCAAAATTACGTGAAAAGTGGAGTAAATGTAAAATTTGTAGAACAAACATTTCGATAGCATTACCGCTGCCATTATTGATGTTTGAATAAATTATATTCGCTGACATTTCGTTTTCTGGCTACGAGAATTTGGGTAAGTTTTGGAATAATTTTATGATATTCCATAATATAATTAAGAAAAAATCATTTCTAATATGTAATACACCTCATTTGCAGCGTAATTCATCTCAGTATAAGAAGCTTTCTATGAGATAGCATTTTTAGCAATTGCATTTTCTGGTCGAGGAGTTCATGGGTATGTACATACATACATATAAATTTTGTTTTTATTTAATTAAATCTCTGATAAATGCATTTCTTTGCGGAATACCTTGCCCGAGGCAGCGGACCGCGCTTTATATATAAATATTCGAAGTAATTGTTCATCGCCCTTCCATTTGAACCGTTCTCCTGCCTCAGAACAGCGCCAACCGATTGTGGCCTAGACATAGCGTTCCTACTGACACATACACACACGTAAGTTAAGCTTAAACAAGTGGCCAATATACCAAATTTTAACAAGTGAACCTTTTTGTTTACAGGTTTCCTTG
>NW_016225052.1:0-1381 GCF_001687245.7 Rhagoletis zephyria
CGTATTTATGAACCGATTTCTTTTAAATTCAAAATGTAAGCTACCAGCACGATGGAACATACGTTTACCAAAAATAAACCCGCTAGGTGGCTTTATGAACCGATTTTGTTCAAATTCAAACTATAAGCTACCTGCATGATGAAAAAAGCATTTGCGAAAAACGGACCCGATAAAATCCCTATTTATGAACCGATTTTGTTCAAATTCAAACTATAAGCTACCTGCATGATGAAAAAAGCATTTGCGAAAAACGGACCCGATAAAATCCCTATTTATGAACCGATTTTGTTCAAATTCAAACTATAAGCTACCTGCATGATGAAAAAAGCATTTGCGAAAAACGGACCCGATAAAATCCCTATTTATGAACCGATTTTGTTAATGCAAATTCAAAACGCTTATTACTTTCATGATGATTTTTTTTCATTCGAAACATACATATACACTAGCAGATGGCCGCTTGCTTCGCAGCGCCTAATAAGATCTTTTGCGTTGGCCAATTCAAAAATAGCGTTTAAAAGCAAAAGCAGTCTGTAAAGTAAACATTTTTAGTTTAAATTGAAACGACTAAAAACGGAATCTTCCTCACACATATGCCAAAAATAATAGCGCTGTGATTCCATATGGAATACTAATACCTTTCGATGTAATGCGTTTTACCTATGGTCTTATTTCCACCTGTGAGATCTCTGCCAAGTGTGCGTAATATTCTTCTATGATCCTGCAACTTCAGCATTGGTCCGGTGTACCATGTAAGCCAATAAAAGTCCTCATAAGGAAACCTAACAGCGCTAATGAGCGTTTTCAATTATAGGAGGGCCAAGAATCCTCGCTGCCCCACAGGATGAAAAGTTTTCGCGTACATTGGCTAAATGAGTCGTGTGACCTCATGAATATCGTTCAAATGAAGCCATCGATATACCTATCGTGTTCTTTCTTGGCCAGATGTGGTCGAATCTTTCCTTGTCAATTCGCCACTTTTATAATTCGTATTAATATTTATGAATTGGTTTCTTTGAGGCTTACTGTTGCAATAACGGCCGCCTAGAGCAACTTCGTCAATCGGAGGTAGATGCAAGATCACGCTTACATAGTCTTACGGTCTTTATATGCATACTTAAACGCATCCTTGATTTAGCCATCTGAAGAGTAAATTCGTCTAAGATAAAAATGGTGCCAAAGCAGAACAAACCCCGCGGGGTTTCTATATATTTCGGGTGCAGCGTCATCCATTGGGTCCCTTTTCTGCAAAACCTTTGATTTTCATGAAATGAATACGAATTACGAATTCCGCGGATTTTCTTGGCCCTCCGATAACTTAAAACTGGTTTACGGACCAATGTTGATGTTGCAAGATCATAGAAGAATATTACGCACGCTT
>NW_016225053.1:0-1381 GCF_001687245.7 Rhagoletis zephyria
AGCGAAATGTACGTGGGTTTCCTTCCGCAATGAAGTATCAAAATACCGTTATTTAATTTGTCTCTTAAAGAGGGCGTTTTTCCAATTATATGGAAGGAATCGTTCATAACCCCGTTACATAAAAGCGGTAGCAGATCTTCAGTGGAGAACTACCGCGGAAAAGCTAAGCTTTCTGCAATTCCTAAATTATTTGAAGCAATTATAACAAATCAGTTGACGCATTCTATCTCTTCTAGCATTTCATATAGACAACATGGATTTTGCAAGGGCAAATCAACTTCTACAAATTACTTGAATTAACATCTTATATCTCAAAAGCATTTAGTGAAAGCAAAACTGTTGATGTTATATATACTGACTTCAGTAAAGCAGTTGACAAAGTGTGCCACCCGTTGCTCATCTATAAACTTGATTTTCTTGGTCTTGCACCTAATTTTCTCCGTTGGATCTCTTCATACCTCTATCATAGATCACAAAGGGTAATGTTTAAAAATACTATCTCTGACGTCATTGATGTTACTTCAGGAGTCCCTCAAGGTAGCCACCTAGGCCCGGTTCTGTTCTTGCTTTTTATAAACGACATTTCTACAGATATACAATTTTCCAAAATTTGAATGAATGCAGATTATGTTAAGCTTTATAAATCGTACGTTTCAATTAAAGAAAGGTCTTTGCTACAATCATACTTAGACAGCATGGCTTGCTGGTGTCATCTAAATCTTNCAAGGCTAAAGGTGTACTTGCATTTGTGAAACGATGGTCAAAAGAATTTAGTGACCCTTATATCACTAAAACCCTGTTTACAACATTAGTTAGGCCGATTCTGGAATACGGTTCGGTGGTTTGGAATCCAAGGTATCAAATTTACTCAGACAAGATAGAATCAATTCAAAAACAATTCCTACTTTTTGCTTTAAGAAATTTCCGTGGGGTTCTCAATATAACCTTCGAGTCGATTAAAACTTATTAATCTTCCTACACTTTCCAGCCGCAGGCAAATGCTTGGTACAATTTTTATAGTTAACCTAGCAGACCCGGCGAACTTCATCTCGCCCAAAATAAATTTTGTGTATTGAAACATTTTGGTTCAACATTTTCACTAAGAGTTCACGTTCATGATTTTTAGTGACGCATTTGTCTTCTAATATTACGGTTTGGTGGTTGTCAGAAGGTATATTTGCCGTCTTAAATAACTTAGCAAAACTGTACATACATACAAAAATACGTAATAGTTTCAGAGCGTTTGAAAGGCGCCACGTTCCCTTTTCAAATAGCCCCAATTTTCTCTAAGAGCATGGGATTGATTTCATGTATCTCTATACCATTTTCCAGTAATCTACCATGGGAACTGACACGTCCCTTTTTTCATTAGCCCCAATTT
>NW_016225054.1:0-1381 GCF_001687245.7 Rhagoletis zephyria
CACAGGTGTGTTTGCTTGTGTTTGCCATATTCTTAGAATATGAAAATACATATGCATGTATGTGTGTATGTATGTATGTACAAGCAAATGCCCGGCTTGCTTAGCGACTCCTGATTGGAAGTTTTGCGTTGGCCATTGCCAAAATAGTGTTGAAAAACTAAAACGGGCTGCGAACTAAAAAAATATTAGCTTAGATTGAAACGATTAAAGAGCAGACACCTCCTAGCCAGAGACCCAGAATAACAATTATTTCATCGTGGAGTTTTAAAAAAGTCATCCAAATTTTCGTGAGAATTATAAATCGATAACTATTATTTTAAGACTTATATATGTAATAGAAGTCTTTTCATAATAATTATCAGCGAGACAAATATTTTTAAGCCTTCAACGACTTTGATTTTGAGACATATATTATGAAAGTCTTTTCATAATAATTATCAGCGAGACAAATATTTTTAAGTCTTCAACGACTTTGATTTTTAGACATATATTATGAAAGTCTTGTCATAATAATTATCATTGCGATAAATATTTTTAAGTCTCCAAAGATTTTTATTTTGAGACTTATATTACAAAAGTCTTTTGATAATAATTATGAGAGCGAAAAAATTTTGTAAGTCTTACAGGACGGGGCTTGTTCGGGGTTAGTTGGGGACCAGTTTGGGACTAAATTATATATGTATGTATATAGTCTCGAACCGCATAACCTACATATGTACATATGTTGGTAGGTTTCTAATAATATTAAGTTAATTATATTGATTTTAACTTGTTCAACAGGTGGCAACCCTATTAAAAAGTATTTTACAAATAAAGCTTATTTAAATCTCTCTCGCATGACATCCATATTGAAACATTTCATTGCTCTTGCTACTTAAATATATTTTGAATTTAATTTCGAAATAGGTGGCAACCCTCTTTAAAAATATTTGCGAAATAAACCTCTCGCGTTTGACACTCATATCTTAATATTTTCTCGCGTCCTTCCCGTTTACTGGGTCTTGGTCGAAGATCGATTAATCGAGACATTCCGATTCGATCCGTGAATGGATCCAAAAAATACGAGAATCGTCATTCCATTGTTTCTCAATTAATCCACATCGCATTGCATTAGAAAATCTAGAAAGTTTTAAGGAAAAGCTTTATTGGGTTAGTGTAGGTATAATAAACTTTTCAAACTAACGGTTGATTTTGAAATAAAGAATAATTTTTTTTTTGTTTTGTTTTGTGATAAAAAAAAAAAAAAAATTTCGAAAGTAAAATTACCATTTTCTGAAATAGTGCTGAGAACTTATGAAGTTTCTGTTGAATGCTCATATCGTTGTCTTAATATAGAAACACCTTATCACAACTTTGTTTAAGTATTTACGAATTGTTAGCT
>NW_016225055.1:0-1381 GCF_001687245.7 Rhagoletis zephyria
CATTTTGCCCTCCTCCGAGAATGCGTCCAACTCTAAGTCTTCAAAACCGTTGACCGAAGATTCTCCGAAGCCTTCGCTTTCATCCTTTTCCAAGTCTCACCGAGTGCACACTTACACTTCTCGCCCTTCAGTCCCCTACTACCATCTCAGTTTGCTGCTGATGCTCTTCTGTCTTCTGGGTTTTATCTTTTTTGTCTTTGCCTTTCTCATTCTGGCGCATATTGATCTTGAGGTTCTTTTGGCATAATAATTGTTCAGCCTAAAACTGGTAAAAACACGTTTTTTATTTTATTGTTTTGAATTTATTTACGTTTCTCTGTTATCTGTANTTATTTACGTTTCTCTGTTATCTGTAGTTTTCCTTCACAGATGTCGACTGTGTTTTGTTTAAAAATAATTTTATTTTTAAAAATTTTAGTAAATCTTGCATGAGTTTAAAAAATAGTTAATTTTTAATTTGCATTAATTTATTTAATGTAATTACATTTGTATTTCCTGTGGCATTTGCCGACAGTCATTGCACTGTTTTTCTCATTGGGCAACGTTAAAAAATAGAAATTGTTTGCCAGCTCTATTCTGCTGAAAAGGGGTTATAAAAATGTATTTTTTGTAGTTCTCTTGTGTAAATTAATTTTTTGTCATTTTATTTTAATTTAACTAAATATTTATTTAGTGCCATTTTAGTGCATGTTTTAAAAGAACAATGACATGAAATAGAAGGTAACATTTATGCATTTTAGTTTTGGTGTTGCATTTTTGTGTAATCACTTTTATGCATTTGAATGAATAATTTTGATTTTTTTAAAATGGTTTTTAAATAGTTTGTATTAATTATAATTAAAATCACTACTTGTTCAGTTTCACTTTTATTTTCAATCAAATCAATTTAGACTATTAATTTCCTTACGTGCCCTTTTCCATTTCATTACCAACCAGCCCCCCAGACAGTCCCACTCACCCTGCCAACTCATTTTCAGACTCACACTCAATTTCATTACCGGTCGTTTTGATTTACTCATTTCTTAGTTCTACTTCAATCTTCTAAAGTGACCCCTAATGGCGGCTAATTAGTTGAGGAAAGGGCAATCGGAAAGTTGACCAGTTGAAAGTTCTCCTTTGACGTAATGCAGCATCATCAGCAATGGAAGTTGATGAGAAGTGACAATCAGCCTCAACTAAATTAATCGCCTGTCAAAACCCCGAAAAAAAATGAAAACGACACTTGATCGTGACTTGATTTACTTTTCATTTACTTTCTAAATTATTTTTTGCTGTCCCCCCCTGTGGGGACAAACTCATTTTCCCTTTTTTCACTTTGCTAGAAATTGCTGCTTAAAAAAATCCCATTTTCATTAACTGGTTCAAATCAATTGACATTCTC
>NW_016225056.1:0-1381 GCF_001687245.7 Rhagoletis zephyria
ATATCAATAGCAAAAAAATATTTTATTTATTTTATTACATTTCATGTTTGTTTTTTTTTTAATCATTTGAAGAAAAAGAACGACGCAAGAATTTAAAAAAATTTAGAGTATGTATATGATATTATAATTTAATTTTGTGGTCTCGAAAAGGTTTTCGCTGAATCGCCCAGTCCTGGAGATTACCTATGGCTTAAAATTACCATATGTATGTATGTACATATCGCACAAGTTCTTCAAAAGAGTATCATCGCGGAATTGTATATTTATTAGAAACAGACAAGAAACCTGTTTCTAAGTAAACGTTAATCGTATGAAGTACAGATACCTGTCTGAACTTTGTTTGTCACAAATTACAACAAAATATTACTTCTTTTGTTCTTTTAAGATAAATTTCCATATGTATGAACTGCAAAGCTTTTTACTACATAAAATCAGAAATAAAACATTTTGAGTTAGTTCACATGCGCCTTATGAATCTTGTGTTCCTTTCGCCATATTGGCTTGGACGCTGCATCCTTAAAGGCACTTCAACAGATTATGTTTGCTATTGCTAACAACGCGATTCAACATAAGCACGCACAAAAACAATTCGAGAATGGTGAGGGCGAGAAAACCCGGCTTCTATAAAAAAAAAACTAAAAGACCAAAGCACAGCCAAGTATACGAGGTATAGAATTATTGAATTGACAAAGGAAATACTTAAAAATACAATACAAAACAGAATACATTCTTATGTGCATACATACAATAATGTTCATAAGTTGGTCAGCTGAAATCGTAAAAGAAAACAAGTAAAGAAGTATAAGTNGGTTTCAACTTTCTTTAAACTACCGAAAAGTCTATAACAGCTTAAGTATTTATTGTTAAGATATTGGGGCTAATCGGAAATGCAGCAAACCAAAGCATCAATCTCTTTTATTTCTAAACTATTTTTGATGGAAATGTGCAATATGCGCAAACGCGGTTAGATGCCGAATCGGAACTTAGTTGCTCAAATGGGCTTTTCCAGCAATTATAGCTTAAAAGTAAAAGAGACTGATGCTTTGGTTTGCTGCATTTCCGAATAGGGGGTCTGTTGTAAGTATAAACGTGGAGTAAATTAACGTCTTCAGTTATTGAAGTATCGGAGTTTTCGTATATCCGAAAATTACTGTTATACGGAAAACCGGTGCAATTTTAGTCCGTTTTGAATAATTTTCAACGAATTGCCTTTTCGTACCAAGACTATTAATTAAATTGGTAGAAATTGATAAATAAGTTACCGAGATACACAATTGTGGTCATAAGTGGGCGGCGCCACGCCCAAAATCCAAAAAACTTATAATAATCTAATTTTCTGCTCAGTGGTCATTGCAATAATTGAGTCAATTAGCTTCAGCAG
>NW_016225057.1:0-1070 GCF_001687245.7 Rhagoletis zephyria
ACGAGAAAATGTAGACTGCAACAAAATATATATAGGTACAACGAAAAGATTACTGGGAATCCGTTTAGCAGAACACGAAGCGGACATAAGAAAGGAAAAGAAAAACACAGCACTCGCACAACATATGTTAGAAAACAGTCACACAGCTGATCTTGCAAACGCCAGAATAATAGANAATAGAAAAAGAACGATGAATACAAAAGAAGACACAGATGATATTGCGGCTACTTATTTATTATGTTTGTGACAAGAAAATCAGTATGACAAGTGTACCAAACGATAATGGTACAATGCTCTAGCTTTTAAGTGTTTATGTTTTAGTGTTTATATGTTTATGTGTTTATATGTTAACAAATATACGTATATGAAAGTAAGTGTCTATATTTGCTGCGTGATAAATTCAAATATTAACACTTTATTAACTACATGTTCAATGTAACTTTTGTTCCTAATTGTTTTTGTTTGTATCTTCTTTTGTTTGTTAATTTAAAATAAAGATTGGCCCCTGAGGATGCTAAGGAGTTTAGCGAAACGTAGGGCAAAGCAGTGAAGAAAAAACGTTGTTTTTCTTGCACTAATCACCAACTAGGCCAAAGAAGCTCATCAAAATTAATTTTATTTTTATTTTTTTTTGTGATTTTTTTGGGTATTCATTCCCAATAAAATTTGAAACTCGTATCAAATTAATCTCGTTTAACATTCTCAAACTGGTTGAATATTCTCAGTCTGATTTGGTCTTCCAGTAAATTCGGGGGTGGATAGTCTTGATCTTTGTTGCGTACCTTGTTGGCGACAGAAGGGACCGAAGGAGATACAGGTAATACTCCCAAGTATTCAAGGCCTTCGCTGCATCCCGGGAGCAAACAACTTGGTCCATAAAAAGATTCGAGCTAGTGCGTTAAACGCCATTCTCAGCCCACGTTCGGTATAATATTAAACCAAATTTTGGACCGCAAATCACATGAGATATACAACCAATTAAGCGTGAATTTTTTGTTAAACTAATTAGATTTAAAGCAATATTCAAATAGTGATCGATTTATGCGGCATTATTTTTGAAAGTGGATATT
>NW_016225057.1:1162-1381 GCF_001687245.7 Rhagoletis zephyria
ATGCAACTTATTTGACAGACGAACAGCGACAGATCGAAGGGGAGATATATAACCTATATCCAGCGCCGGTTCAATGGACCGACACCGAAATAGCCGCGCTCAATGGTAAAATATCTGCTTACGTTGGCCAACTATGGTTGATAAAATCCCATGCCCTACACCCAATGAATGGGTTGGAAATATGTGAGAGAGCCTATCGGGAAGTGGAGGCGAATGAGG
>NW_016225058.1:0-1381 GCF_001687245.7 Rhagoletis zephyria
TCTGTCAAATACTAATGCATGAAAATCCTAACCTCAAAAAAATCACTTTGAGCCTTTTTTCCCACATTTTAGAAAATCCTTGTGCGAAGAAGTTTCCTCAAACTTAATAATAAAGTGTTCTCCCTCATTGGTTCGGTAACTGGTTCGTGCCATTTAGCAAGCCCTTTGTATGAAATTCCACTATAGTAATTGTTCCCAAGAATTATGGAGAAAAGCAGAAACAATAGAAGCAGAATATAGTTCGCTTTCTAATAATACCAGCTGCATTTGCTATCAAACCCAAACACTGTGAAAAATAATGCATATAAAGTTGAGAGAAAAAAGTTTTTCTTTAACCTTTCCGTTTACTTTCAGATGCTGATACTATTTAATTTATTTACTGTAAATATGAGAAATGTTATTGAATACAGTAAAATGAATTAAAAATCCATCCGATTGTAAGCAATGGAATTCAACATACACGTACATACATACATACATACATACATATATGCACATCAATAAACAAACAATAATAAATAAACAGCAAAAAAAAACTCCAATACGAATGCGAAAAGATGCGAAAAATAAATATTTAACTGCTTTAACCCACAAAGGTATATGAAAACAATCCTCCTTGCTTCAGCTTGTGCGCACCAAAATAGCCAATTTTCACGTGATTCTCATTTCTTTGATTCTGCAAACTACTTGCCATTTCAATTAGGGATAAAATACCAAGTGTGAGTGCAATTGGCGAATTTCCGCTTACTTACCTTTTCACGTTACATTCGTAAATACTGCACGTTGGTTGCATCAGTGCACGGACTTTACCACTTTATTGGTAGATCTACCAACTTTTTAGCTGTATTTTATTTACTACCATTTTTACAAACAAAATCTAAAAATCTACCAATATTTTCCGGAAATAAAGCAAAAAGATTTAAATGAACGCAGTGNGTGCATACATATTTTGTCATCAAACACACCTAAAATAAATATGAAAAGTTAACTCTGACCATGTCCAATTTAAAAGTGAAATTGCATTTCTATCAGCTGTTTATGGAAATATTTTTTGTTTGCAATACGTTTGTGTGGAAGTACAAGGCGAATTTATATAAGGTGGTGTTACTAGACGGCTTCGACCGTACTTTTTGTTGAAACTCACTTTTTACTCTCACTTCAGAGAGTAATTTGCTGTTTGACATTTTTACAGGATTTTGCACGAAAAGTATTGGATCAGAGCTTTTGCCAGCAAAAATTCTTCTTACTAAGTCTGACTACTTCGGGCTGAAAAGAGTCACTCTCACTGAGTTTTGCTCTGTCATTTTTGCTGTCATTTTCGAGTTAAGGAATGCTTTTTGGACTCAATCTGACTACTTCGGACTTTTTCTGACTATTTCTG
>NW_016225059.1:0-1381 GCF_001687245.7 Rhagoletis zephyria
AAAAATTTTTCTAAAAGATCTGATTAGAAGTTGTGATCTGATTAAAGAGCTTCCGAGCCAATAATTTTG
Organism: Rhagoletis zephyria; assembly: GCF_001687245.7. NCBI lineage: Eukaryota > Metazoa > Arthropoda > Insecta > Diptera > Tephritidae > Rhagoletis > Rhagoletis zephyria. Next base: position 70 of record NW_016225059.1, read on the forward strand.
TACGGCACTGTACTTATATGTACTCTAGGTTTCATGAAAGAAAAAAATATAAGTACAAGATAACATATCATCAATATCAGTCATATTTTCGTTGCTGTGAACTTGTTTCAAAACTTCTGTATTTTCCTTAATATAATTGTAAAACTCTGTGCACGTCATTTTGAACGTATTTAGGTACATATCGATGGCTGAGTGGAAGATCGACCTATCTCGGCTGCCAGTTAGAAAACGCCCTATATTAGAAATCTTTTCAAGAACGCCCTACTTCAGAATTTGATTGAAAAACGCCCTAATTCAGAATATTATTGAAAATCACCCTACCTCAGAATTTGGCTGAATAACGCCCTATCGCAGAATTCGGTTCAAAAACGCCCCATCTCAAAGGAAAATACATTGAAAATAAGCTGAGATAGGGCGTTTTTGAATCGGCATCTAAGATAGGGCGTTCTTCAACCAAATACTGAGCTAGGGCGTTTTTCATTCAAATTCTGAAGTAGGGCGTTCTTGAAAAGTTTTCTGAGATAAGGCGTTGTTGAAAAATTTTCTGAGATAGGGCGTTTNGAAACCCGGGACATTTTAAGGTTGGACCGGGACACCGGGACAAATAGTCTAAAACCGGGACATGTCCGGGAAAACCGGGACGTCTGGCAGCCCTACTCCAACGCCACCTGGAGGCTCTTTTTTTTTGCAATGGTATTGTTTTTCCTATTGTCAATACACGTCTCAAATATGAGGCGAATCGGACCATAAATACGGGTTTTACTAATAACTCGACTCCAGCGCCACCTAGCGGTTGTTTTAATAGTTATTCTGCTATTCGGAAGGTAGATAAATTCAAGAAACAAATATCATAAAAATCGGTCCAGCCGTTCTTGAGTTATAAATGGTGTAACTAACACGACTTTGTTTTATATATATAGATATATTTTTTTTGTGAAAACTTGTATTATAGGTACGGTGACCATCCGTTCTGTTTTTTGCAGGACCGTACTGTTTTTCAAAGGTCGGTCCTGCGTAGTTTTCCAAACCTGAAAAACCTGAAAATGTACTGCTTTTTTCCAAGTGTAATGCATTTGTCCCGCATTTTATCCGTTATTTTAAAATTATCGGACAATGGATGGATTTTTTCAAAAAAGTGTTTCTTGGTACTTTTCNACCATCCGTTCTGTTTTTTGCAGGACCGTACTGTTTTTCAAAGGTCGGTCCTGCGTAGTTTTCCAAACCTGAAAAACCTGAAAATGTACTGCTTTTTTCCAAGTGTAATGCATTTGTCCCGCATTTTATCCGTTATTTTAAAATTATCGGACAATGG
>NW_016225060.1:0-1381 GCF_001687245.7 Rhagoletis zephyria
CGATAATGCTCTAGAACGGTAAATATGTATGTATGTATGTGTGAATGTGCATTTTTGTCGCCGTCTGCAGAGTATTGCTAACATTGGTTTGCATCCGGAATTGCTTTGTAGAATAGAAACTAACCTCTTTGTAGCAAAATTAAAAACTCGGTTTGAAGAATTATGCTGTCATAACATTGACTTTGGGCGGCTGTCCCAAATTAAATATCATCCACTCTCGATAACACAAAACTTGATTTACATGAAACTACATACAATTATTTAAGGATATCTGTAAGATTTTTAATCAGAACGATTTTGTTGATTGCAATGTCATGTTGCGGGTGTAGCTTGTTTATAGAAAGTGAGAAAAGTATGCATAAAAGGTAAAGCATGAAGTACGGAAGATGAAGAACTAAGTCGAGGGTACTCAAGACTTTCACAAGTGGCAGCTGTAATTGCATTTGAAACATTTACTTTTGCACAAAGATATTGCCAACAAATCTATTTTTATATGTACATACATACATACATACATATGTATGAACATGCGAAAGTATGCGCTAAAATGACGTGCATACGAGGAGACGAAGAATCTGTTAACAGTCTCAGTGCGGCACAGCCAGGATAGACTAGAAAACAGACTTTCTCAGACAGACCAGAATTTTTTTTAGTCATTTGTTCAGCGGTGGCGGGGGGTTTTGTGCGTTAATAGCTTCGATGCAACAAAAAAAAATACTGTTGTTTATGAGATTTGTAATTACTTTTGTTCCGTTACACGTGTGGGAATTATGTATCAACGAGACTTCCATACACAGTGGAGCCAGTCAGGCACAACACATTAAGTAGAATGTAAAGTGTGGGGAATTCTCGTTGAACAAATATGTACATATGTATGAATGTAGCTGCGCAGGTTAATGATACTTGAACGCTGTCTCAAGTGTTGTGATGTTCTCATCATATTAAGCATTTTAATTTGATATGCATACAGGTAGAGGAACAAACAAATACTCTTATGTTATACGTTTAAGTGCGTAGGATGTGTAATTAGCATACGTTTTCAGATTTATTCTTCTAATGCTTTTTTTTTTANCCTTCAACATTTATTATGTACTATCGTACAAAGAACGAGTTGACTATTACAGTTACTTGCTTTATTGGTAGACTTATTTAGGTATCAGACCGCAATGGTATTGCATGAAACTGAATGACAAATGAATTGGTTATGAAAGACACCTTTACGGTAGACGCTTAGCAAAAACGAAGGCATACACATCCACAAGAATCGAATAACGCCAAGATATCTTATAAGCGACACAAAGCTGCAGCTTCCGGTTTAATTTTGTTTTAATAGGACGGTGGAGTAAAATATGATACCTGATCCAAACTGGTACAGCTGTTT
>NW_016225061.1:0-1381 GCF_001687245.7 Rhagoletis zephyria
AAATTGTTATCTTAATACATATCTACTTAATTGCAAAAAAATAATGATACCGCGCGTTATTGGAAACATAACTACATAAATGGTTATACCTTTTTAATGCCCATTTAATTAATTTTTGCGGTGCTTTTGAGTTGTATGTACTAATCGTTTGCTAAGTAATTGTCTCGTCTTGCTGACTCATGGCCATCTATGCGAGCTGCATAGTCAAGGATAGGGTTACCAGACGTCCTCCTTTAGGGGGGCATGTCCTAATTTTGGCCTAAAAATATTTTGTATTTTTCGCATAATACTTCTAAAGTAAATTTTTTTTGTTTGTAATTTTTGGCAATATTTTCTTTTTAAATTTAAATTTTTAAAATTAAACTCGAAGCATTTTTACTAAAATTAAATCATTATTTTATTTACCCCAAAAACAGATTTAAAGATAAAACTGAGGAATAAGTCGAGAACTGGGAGTATTTTTATTAAACAAAAAAAATTACCATATTTGTCCTACCACTCGTATAATTTCATTCTATACCTCACTTCATCCGCTTACATTTAGCATTCAACAGCGCGCTTTCATTATTTTATTTACCCCAAAAACTAGGACATTGTCGTGTAGCAAGCGGCATGAATGAATTATCGTAGCACAACTAGTACATATGTAGGTATGTACATGCAGCGAGAATGTGCATACAAAAAGCGAAAGCAGCAACAANAATGTATGTACATGCAGCGAGAATGTGCATACAAAAAGCGAAAGCAGCAACAACAATGTCAAGCCTAACAAAAAAACAGTAACCTAGAAACAATAAAGCAAGCATAAACAAAGCCTGAATACTGTGACGTCGCGGCGCTTCAAAGCTTTGCCGCTCGATCTGGTNACAATGTCAAGCCTAACAAAAAAACAGTAACCTAGAAACAATAAAGCAAGCATAAACAAAGCCTGAATACTGTGACGTCGCGGCGCTTCAAAGCTTTGCCGCTCGATCTGGTTTCTATGATTGCGGCTGTAAAAGCAACAACAACAAAACGCGCGCTCAAAATAAGTCAAGCCACTCATAAGTAGTTTGCAATAATAATAATGCCGACAAGACCAGAATCTAAGTTTGTTGTTTGTTGTCTTTGTTAGAAAGAAATTTTGCCGCCAGCGCCAACGACAGCAGCAACAGTAACCGAAAACAGTTGCCGCCCGTGTAACAACTCCCACGCCCCCATGAGAAGACACACAGTGGCATGCCACAGCGAGGTAATAGAAGTCAAGCTATGGCAGCAAAACACATACACAAAGACACGCTTGGTAATGTTGTTGCCACTGCTAACCTGGAGGACTCGAAAAATAAAAGATAAAAAGTGTTGAAGAAAGCAACTAACTGTGCAGCGAAAACTAAAATGTGTC
>NW_016225062.1:0-1381 GCF_001687245.7 Rhagoletis zephyria
GAAATATGTTGTATTCATTCCATTTTGGACAGCGGGAGCAGATGGTAAAAACACTTGTACAAAACTAATTATTGTCTTTTATTTTAGGAAGGACAACAACTCGGGGCCGCCGTGCGGCCCGNTGTCTTTTATTTTAGGAAGGACAACAACTCGGGGCCGCCGTGCGGCCCGCAACTTTAACTTTTTCGGGCTCACGGATGTGAGCTCGATGACTTGTATATTCATTAAAAAGATCATACCTAAAAAAATAAGACTAAAATGATATTTTAGCAATGGTTGCATAAATCATATAACACCGACAAATTAAACATTGAGATTCAGTTTTAAATATAAAAGTTTAAATATTATTGCGCTCAGTACTTTTTCAAATCAAACCCCGTCCCGCCATACACTGTGATTCAAATTTTTAGTTGTTATTGTTTCGTCTTTATCAGGCATTTCTAAAAACATTCTTGACGTTGTTTTGAAATTTGGCGACATAAAATAATGTAATTAATCTTTTCTAGAATATGGAAATGATACACTGTGCGCCCCACGCTTTTCATTTTGAATCTCATAAATTTTTTATAATCAATAATAATAATAGATTGGCGCTTACACATATGTTAGTGTTTGGCCGTGCTTCTCCGATTTGTGGCGTGCGCCTTGATGTTGTCACACAAAGCGGAGGGACCTACAGTTTTACGCCGACTCCGAACGGCGATTGTATTTTTATGAGAAGCTGTTTTTATGGCAGAAATACACACGGACGTTTGCCATTGCCTACCGAGGGATGACCGCTTTAAAAAAAAAACCTGTTTCTATATTTTTGCGATATTGCTTTGACCAGGGTTTGAACCCAGGCGTTGCGGAGTGGAAGCGCGCACTGCTTACCACTACACCACACCGGACCTTTGCTAAAATTTCAAAATCAAAAGTTATCAAAACAAATTTTATGGGACTGAGAGATATTATTGATGTGTATACATCTTTGGTTTCGGTAGGGGTAAAATTTGCGAAGCTGTAACGCATATCCCAGCACAAAATTTCGAAGGGCTTAGCATGTGTATTTCAGCATACAATTTATATTTTCATTAGAAGCACCCTGTGTTCGCTTGCCAAATGGTTGCATACATTTAGGCATATGCATAGTAAGAGGAAATGCGCTACAATTGATTATTAGCCGTAATCGATTCGCCATAAGTTAGCAAGTGGCGAAACGAACGAACTCAATGAGGTACAACCAAACTTGCTATCGTCTATCCGTGCTAGCTAACTTTGTTGTTGCTTTCACATGCAAAATTTTTCGTTAAGCGACCGGACTCAAACATAGCGAGCGAAAAGTGGCGAATTGACGACGGCATGGCATCCTATGACACCCACAATGCACAAGATACTAATT
>NW_016225063.1:0-1381 GCF_001687245.7 Rhagoletis zephyria
ACTACCGCCTAGGACATTACCTTGTAAAAGTAATCGATGAAATACACTGTAAGTAGTCGGTCGGTATTTGAGGGAGTTTATCACGTAGCTACCGTTTCAGCAGTCCTGTAGTCGCTCCCCCGTACTGCAGGGTATGTACCTCATTTTCTCTTACTCGGCATATGCCTAAATGCATGCAACCATTTGCAACAGCAAGCAAACAGAGGGTGCTTCTAATGAAATTAAAAATTTTCTGCTGTAATTCACCCTTGGACATGCTCTGCTGGGCTATGGTTTCAGCTTCCAAATTTTACCCCTACCGAAACCAAAGATATATACACATAAAAAAATGTGTCTGAAAAATTCTCTATTCGATACGTATATTCGCTTTAACGAACGCTTTCATGAAATTTTCGATTTATGCAAAGTTTTTGCTGCAGAAGCGCCGAAGTGCGTCGTGAGCTCCGATTTGAACCGTACGCAAGGTAATCACTTCTGGCCACTCCCAGGTGAATGGCAGTCTAAGGCTATCCCCCTTACGTGGACTTCTGCGCACAGAACCATCCTCCGTTAAACCCATCTTTCTAAGCAATAATGAAGTGAAACACGTATTCCATAGTAAATTAATCAACTCATTGTCAGTTTTCCTTTTATTACGTAACTCTTAGATCAGATCATACAATAAGCATTCGCCAATGTATGTACATGTGTAACTATATTTCCAATTCACTTGTGCTTTTATTTGTTTTAGATTTCGTTATCGTATTTTAACTATTTGATGATTAATAACTCACTTCACATTTTTACATAATTGTCAAATTAATGCAAACACAAAAGTGAGCTTTGCAGTGTCTGACTAAATAATCCGTCATCATATCATTCCCGATTTACAATTATTACAGAAGTATTTATGTACGAGTACATACATTCACGTGAATGTAGTATGTATTTATTTTTCTGTTTTATCATATGTATTTTTGTAGAATATAACAACACTTAATTTAATGTTTATACAATACAACAATAATAACTTAATTATCGATTTATATTTTATCAAACTCATTCAATGTTTTTTAAAAAATCGAAGTAAGAACAATTAAATAACTAACCAATGAATTTATTATTATTATTTACTAACAATAGGTGATACATATTTAAGTAAAATTCAATTTAAGAACGACACGATACGCGAAAATAACGCAAAATACAGTATTAACGTACATATCCATATGTATATATATATCGATGCAAAATATCAACATTGCCTGTATGTACATAAATATAAATTATGTACGTACCATGTATGTATGTATGTATATTGGTTTAGTGCATATATGTAATACTTCTATATTGACCCTGCAGCAAATCAAACTGGTTCAGAACTTGCGCAGAGCTAGCCTGA
>NW_016225064.1:0-1381 GCF_001687245.7 Rhagoletis zephyria
ATCCGCGGACATAAATCTCATCGAGAATTTGCGAAATCAACTAGAAGCAAAGCTTATTAAGTATCCAAGTCGGTATAATCGAGTACATGAGCTGAGAAAGCGAACTAAGGATATACCTCCAGAATTTTTACAAAGATACAAATAAGGTATGCCAAATCACATCCAGGAACTGAAACAGGCAAAAGAGTACTGNTGTCTGCTGGTTTTTTTATTGTTGTTGTATTGACTTCAAATCATTATGAGAGAGGGAGTAGGGATGTACCAACAAGAATATACAGCAAAAGTATGAAAGTCGTTAGAACTTGGAAATATAGCGGTGGCTGAAACAAAAAGTGTTAAACCATGTTACAGTTTTGCTCGTCACTGTAAAGTTGATTTCTTGCTGTTCAAAAAGAAAAAACTTAAAAATGGGGGATCACATGTTAGGAGTCAGATTATTCGATGATTGTTAAATTTCGTTTGCCGAAAATAGAATTGTTTATGCAAATGGTGTAGAATTCTTAAAAATCAATATCGGAAAACTCTGTTTCTTTCCAGGAGATTTGTAATAGTAGTACTCAATGGTTTATTTTACTGCTTTTTAATATTTAATAACGATCGTTTATGGCATTGCATTTTTTGGGGGACCTATAAAAATAGTTACAATTAAAAAATTATTGAAACTCTCCGGAATATAAGCGGAGATTTGCGATCGAAAAATTTTGGATTTTAATAATTCTATATCATTTCTACGAAAAATTGTTTTCTTTCATATAAAATAAAAGGAAACTGGGTTTTTCTTGCTATTTATTGGCCTAATAACAAATAATATTGAGGCCTGAAGCTCAATAAAATTGTTGTAAATAGAAAGTTAACTGACCTCAAGTACCCCGTTTAGTACTTACCCACCAGATCATCTCAACTTCTACCAGATGAATTAGATAAATATAAAATTAAAATATGCAAATCGGGGTAAAAATTGTCACCTCAGGACAAAACAAACGCATCGATATGTCAACTTTTAAGATCCGATTGCAAATGGCGACCCCTGGTACGGCAAGAAAAAATTCGAAATTGCCTTGCAAAAATACTTTAGACTCAGGGATGTACGGCGAACTTTATTCCCTTGCAAGGGGTCTAACGTACATACATATGAAAGAATGGCAATCGTAGCAGCTGTAAAGAATTCATCTCGTTTTCGCATAGAGCTTTTCCTTGGTTGATATTGGCCAGAGCAATTTTAAACACAAATAAAGCGAGAAACAGTCTTAATTCCAGCAATCACACTTGGCCTACAAGATTCCTACTCGGTTTCCAAGACTCTTCTACCGCTTCTTTTCCCAACCGAGCTTTTAGCCTGTGGCTCCAGCATTCGTTTACTGATCATTGTCTTTGAAATGGG
>NW_016225065.1:0-1381 GCF_001687245.7 Rhagoletis zephyria
ACATGCAACGTTTAAGCCAAATTGTGCAAACATCAACACCAACACCAACGGCAACATCATCGTCAAATGATGCTCGCAGCAATGCATCAGCTTTCGTTTAGCGAATGAACACATTAAATGGAAAATGTGCCAGGAATTTGAAGCTTCAAAAAATTTGCTGTACCAGCGCAAACATGTTAGCATCACTTAGGCCGCGGCTAGAAGAAAATCGGTCAACAAACGGGGGGAGGAGCAAAAAAATTCAAATTAAAGTAGGCATTTGTCGACAACATTAAAGCGCTTTTCGGTAGATTGTTTCTGCGCTCTCTGAGTAGAGCTCTTTGTTCTAGCCGCTTTAGTTGATAAACAGCTTGTAATGGATTAAATCACTTAATTGTAGCAAATTTTGTTGTTTTCGTGCATACTTTTGTTTTGCAGCGCATAAGCTTCAACTGCGTCTGGGCTATACTTATTTCCTTTAACTTTTTTCTGTATTTTTCGCAGCTTGCATTGTGTTGAGTTAAAAAGCGTGAATTTGTATTGTGCGTGTTTTGTAATTTTAACTCAACAATGCAACAAGAACAAAAAAAAAGCATTAAGTGTATGTGTGTATGTATGTTTACTATTAAACAAAGAAAACAGCCTTTTTAACCCAGCGTAATGTTAACCTGCCTCTGCGCTTAAGAAAAATGGCCCGGTATCTAAAAAGTCTTGCTCACTAAAAGTGGCGTACTGGTTACGTAACAGCTCAATAACGCCGCATGTGCCGAATTATATTGACCTCGAAACATTCCTACAACAGTTGCATCTACCTAACCGCAACGACTCTGTTCTAGGACTGTCACTGCAGTAAATTTCCCTAAAAACTCTTTGGAAAATGTCTCTGCTTTTGCAACAATAACATCAACCTCGCAATCAGTATGTCGGACTTGCTATGAGATGATGAGACCAGTGTTAGGTTAGGTTAGGTTATCCTGGCTGCCCTCATCCGTACAGGAAAAGGACACACTTAGGCCTCCATGGGCCCATTGTGATACTATATTTGAGACTCCTAGCGTCCCTCCTCCTACCTCAGAAATTAAACCAATTTATAGCTCTANCGTACAGGAAAAGGACACACTTAGGCCTCCATGGGCCCATTGTGATACTATATTTGAGACTCCTAGCGTCCCTCCTCCTACCTCAGAAATTAAACCAATTTATAGCTCTAATGAAGCGCACAAAATCGTAGATACTGGCCGAATCCAGTTCAGCCAGACACTCGAAAGAACAGCGTAGAATGCTCCACGCTCTCGATTTCCTCTTCATCGCGGCAGCTACGACAGTAATCGTTTGGCTGCAAATCCATCCTGGCAGCGTGGGTCCCCATAAAGCGAAGTGCCCGGTGAGAATTCCAATAACA
>NW_016225066.1:0-1381 GCF_001687245.7 Rhagoletis zephyria
GAATGGTCGATCAGTGTAGCTGAGGGCGCAGGATTCAATGTTCCGGCTGATGGTGTGCGGGTCATGACCCAGAGAGTTAATTTGTTTTCTGTACAGACTGCCAGGTTTGAGAAAAGCTTCCTCCTGTTCGGTGTTTAGTAGTGGTTGTGGAAAGAGAAAGGGATAAAAGGGACTGTTTCGACGGTTCCTCTCGAAACCCTCATCATTCAGGTAGAGACGGGCAAACTGGTCCAGTAGAAAAATGTACTTGTTTAGCTCATTCAAATCAGACTGACTGCAAATTTTTTCGATAATAAAGGGGGCGTTGAAGTAGTGGCCATTGGAAGGCTCCAGACCGACGGCGTACGACTCCTGCAGGAGAATGTGTTCGTACTGATTCTTTATGCGGGAAAAGTATAGCGTCGGAATGCAATCAGGTGCCTTTGAAGTAGAATGAGATGTGGAGCAGGAGGCGCCTTGGACGCCCTCCTTAAGCTGCTCAGGCTTGTCTTCAAAGGACAACAAAATGGAGGATGATATGTACAGATCGCTAATTCTGTCGTAAAAGTCTTTATCCTTAATGTCATGCTCCTTTGCTTTAGTTTCGGAAATTACTTTGCATTGCAGGTTGCTCAAATCGAGATTTTTCACAAAATGGTAAATGTGGTCCTTTTTTGTGTCATAGGAATCACTATCCGAATCAAAGCCTGCGTTCTCGCCATCGTCCTCCTCATCTTCGTCCTCCTCTTCTTCTTCCTCGCACCCTTTTGCCCTTGCAGTTTGCTGTTTGTCAACAGAGTAGGCAACAGATGAAGTGTTAAAATTACAAATAACAAGGGAACGCTTGTTCTTTTTGTTGTTGTTGTTCATTGAAGACGAGTCTGCCGTTGATAGCTGCTGCCCTTTCTCCTCTGCCAAGATATCCTCATTGCAGGAGTCACAGGCAGTGGAGACTGATGAGCTTTGTGACTTTGTTGATGCCGAAGAGAGGCACCGAGTGAGTGCGGCTTTTGATGATGGAGAGGCGATGTCTCGGGAACTTGAAGAGGCCGACGAACTTCGATTGGACGCCATAATGGCGTGATCTAGAGTAGGAGTAAATGGAACAAAAGAATTAGTTCAAGTGTAGAGAAAAGGAGATGCTTTGTTGTGTGCGCATTCTGGTTCTTCGCAAAAAAACGCAATCGCAGTGAAATAGTGTGACATCTAGTGAAACAGTGTGAAGCAGTGTGATGCAACCTCTCTTTTGTAGCCGCCCACAACTCTTGACTTCCTCACTGGCAATCAATAATGCATTATCAGAATACTTCACTGATACTTTTTTAAAGCTTAAAAGTGAGTCACTGCACTGAATTAAAATCTAATTACCCGACAGGCTACAATATTAATGTGTAAGAAAACG
>NW_016225067.1:0-1381 GCF_001687245.7 Rhagoletis zephyria
TGATACCAAATTTGTTTAATTCGGACAGCCGGTTTGCTTATTATCTGGTGAGGACTTTTATTTCGGAATAATATTCGCAGCAACCCTGCTACATACATACATATTCATATAAATACAAATGGCAGGTGTAGGAATATTTTGTAAACTAAAAGAAGCGGAAGAGTTTTCTTATCGGCAGCTGTTTTTAAACTTTTGATAAGCTATGCGTTAATTTATTTATATGGGTCTCTAAAAAGGTTTATACCGTTATCGCGAACAGAAGTGTGTAACGCTGGATAAATATACTTTGGACTTATTAAATGATAATTAAAGTTCCATCGAATAATTTAAGTTTTATGTACACATTTATGTTGTACATTTATGAATGAACACAAACACCGCTTCACTTAAATAGACACATAAGTGTATTTTTCAAGACATTCTCTTCAAGGCTCCTGCTTTACTTGTGAGTTTCGGATCGTCCTTTTGATCTAATTTCTAAGAAATATCTAAGAAATGGTGATAAGAAGGAAATAGGTATTGTTCTTTTTTTTAACCAAATTGTTGTAGATCAACACAAAAAATCTCCTTATTTTCAGGACCTCAACAAAACTATGCTCAAAAGTCTGTACACCAACGCGGCAGTCAAACTTCCAGAGGAATTGGATAGTGGGGTCCGTTGAATATTTTTCCTGTAAACCAGTGTTATTTTTCAGTTTTTGTCTTTTTTTATTTTTTAGTGCCTTCTTTTGCCTTTTTTGCTATTTTTTTTTAGTGCCTTTTCTTGCCTATTTCGTTATTTTATTTTGCCTTTCCAGCCTATTTCGTTATTTTATTTTGTCTTTTTTATAGATTTTTAGGTCCTAAAAACCCGTACCCTGCTCATTACTGTGAATGCAACGTCGAACCTATGAGCTTTTCATGATTACTATCCTTCGGTCGTGGAGTCATCGTGTTTTTTTCCTCCAGATTTATGTAAACAAACTCCATAACCAACTCACCGTATGCGGCGAGGCTGCATACAACTGCTTCAGTTCTCGGCAATAGATTTTGTTATCTTCATTTCATAACTACATACGTATGTATATCAATATTTCTTTCATTGATAATTCCAAAGTAATCTTTTCCCTTTATAATCGTCTGAATCATACCGAGGCAACTTAAGTAGCACTTTCGCCTATTATAACGGCATTTAGTTTCATTCTCAACAATTGAATGTTTAAGTACTTAAGTGCACTCTTATGTACATACATGTGTATGCATGTATGTATGTATGTGTAAGAACATACATTCATTCTTTTAAATGGATTAGAATTAAAGTACTTCAAATAAATGGCACACCTTTTACTGGCATAGATTTCGAGGATTATATCTATTTATAGTTACTACATTGAGACCGACT
>NW_016225068.1:0-1381 GCF_001687245.7 Rhagoletis zephyria
CCGCCCTCATCAGGACGGCACAGCGTGGGCTCATCTCGCTCGCTACCATTTGCTCATTCGGTGTCAACATTTTGAAGGTAGTGATGAGGACCAAGTCGGTCAGGGGGCGTCGAAGAGGCATCGGGTTTTCGGGTGTGTTCGGGTTCGGGTGGTCAGACCAAAAGAGCTGTTGTTGCCGTTGCTAGAGCACAGTCGGAGCAAGCAAAGCAGAAAGGGAAGTGAAGACTGCCTAAACACGTGCCCTGCCACTGCACATCTACCCAGGTGTTCAGAAAAAAGCAATTGTAGCAGCGGTATCGCCCTCTGATGATAATTAAATGTGAACAGTGGATAAGGGCAACCAGTGAAAAACCTTCTGATTTGATCCTTCTGAAGCTCTGACAGGCTGTCAGTGACAGCAGACCAGTTCAGCAAGGCCAGCTGGGAACAATCAGGACGGAGACATTGAGAAAGTGGGAAGAGAAATGAAGCAGTTTGCACTGCATAAAAAGGAGAGTTACTAGAGACACAACATATACTTTATTACAACTTTCAAGACAAGGAATTACAAAAGGGGTTTTCAACACTGCTCAGTGCCTGCTGGCTCACTGGCTGACTGCAGCAGCAGGTTCTCGGCGCAACTTTTTTCATCAGGCAAACTCAGAATGAACCGATTCAGCGGGACACCGGAATGGAGGGTGAAGAGGGAGGACTGAAAACAGGTTAGAGTTTCGGGAGAGTTGAGCACTGGCAGACCTGAATTTTGCCAATCGTGAAAGTCAACTTTACAGCTAGCACAGCTGAACTTCGGAATGTAGATGCACTGCAGGTTGGGCATTGTCACCGGCAGATTTAACCACTTAATGTCAGAGTGAGATTTAATGCTCAAGTACAGTTCAAGAGCCCGTAGGGAGTTTATCTGCGCCAGTGGACAAGGTGCTGGTGCTAACTCTTCCTCATCCTCTTCTTCATCCTTTTCCCCTTCCTCATCACTCTCCGGATATACTCTTAACCCCAAGTGGACCAGTTGATGAAGTTGAGAAAGTGCAGTGAACAGCGGTCCAACTTCAGTCAACTGAATGCCGCCGATATTGAGAGAGGTGAGAAAACGGAACTGGCTGCAGAGACGAGTTGCGTCGGAGAGATCCAAGAAATGCGCATTAAGTCCAAAATGAACAATGCGACTGTGCAGTGGCTGGCTGAGGGTGAGCAGACCTTCGCTATCCTCAGAGAACAGATGTACCTGCAGGTCGGCGTTGTTAGTGGAATGCTGCTCGAGGGAAGGCAGAAAGGCTCTCAAGTTGTCCGAGCCAAAGGCCACTGCCTTCAGCTGGGCGAGGATGGTCAGGTCGAGAAGGTCGGTGTCCTCACCCCAGTTGAAGGACAGATACTGAAGAGCAGT
>NW_016225069.1:0-1381 GCF_001687245.7 Rhagoletis zephyria
AGTGTGATCACATTGTACCGACTATGGTCGCATAATTAATTTGGCCGATGTGCACCGAAAAATATTGTCAAAATATGCGATGATAGTGGGGGACTACTCAACAAAGAGTTGTACAAATTTTTTATACATAAATATGTACCAATCAAGTACGATGAAAATCGGTACATATTGTGCTACTTGCGCCAATAGTGGGATCCCTGCTTAAGACTTTAAAATTGAAAGTATATTTAAATACATCCTACCAAAATCTGTGAAAAACGCAGTTTCGAGCAAAGTGTTTGTTAGGGCACTTTTGAATTTAGGTAACGATATCTACTCTGTCTCATAATTACTACTTATGTATATGTATGTATTTCTCTTTTTTTGGCAAATAAATAATTTATATTATTTATAATTTTTTTAATAACTCAGCACTGTTTAAGGTGTACTTTCTCTTTGGATAATTATTATTTCCATTGTCAACTTAAATACACGAGCATTGCCTTGACAACTTGATAAGAAAATACTATATGAGAGATAGTCGCACTACGATTGTGTTTTGTAACAGTAGCAATCGAGAAAATAGTGAAAAGTAAATCGATAAAAGTCGATCTATGAAACCTGTGGTATCGTCATCGCTAAAATGACCCTAATGTAAATTTTCGCTGCCGGGCCCTGCGGTGGAAGTTTGAAGAAACAGATAAGTGCAGAAATGTACTCCTTATACAAAAAAATCCCTTATAGCATATTTTTATACAAAATTAAAGCACTACTTTACGACACTACAGCAGAATGGTAAGAATCCTATTTTCGGAATTTGGCAAACTCCAAATTTACTACAGACCCATGGTTTCTTCGTAATATTTTCTTAGAATTACACATAGAATCCTTATATGGTACACGCGCATAGTCGAAAAAATCGCCGATACAAGTTGACCCGCCCTAATGCATACATAAATATGCATATGTAAATCTAACACATTGTTTGGGAATTTACCACAATTTTTAAGGCTTATCTACCACAAAAATGTTACAGTCCGCACACTGCTTGCATCTGATATTTCAGTTCTTTCCAATTTTAAGCTCGGCTAAACGTATGCGAATGTCGCGTCCGTTACCTAGGACTTACCCATGAATATGTACATATGTCGCTGCAGGCATAATATGTGGCAAAAGTATGTGCCAGTGTTTGCAGATACTATGTATGTACATATGTATGTTGATATTTTCACGCCAATGAGTATTTGCTTATATAGACGCGTCCAGTCACATGCCCTTACACTTCTTTCTATTTACTATTCTCCCACATATTTATTCATATGTAATCTTATGTGTATATAAACAATTTATAGTAATTTATGGATGGATGTGTAAATACATAGATACACATATACATACATAC
>NW_016225070.1:0-1381 GCF_001687245.7 Rhagoletis zephyria
CTTTGTGGCTCTATGGTTAAAAATTAGGAGAGTAACTTCCTGTTGAGCCATTTTTCTAGTACCAAATGCCCAAAGATGTTTCACTTCTTGTGAGTCGGCTTTTGGGTTAGCGATATCTAATATTTTTTACTCCAATAAATTTTCTATTACTTGAATTTAAGATATCGTCGGTGATACTGCAAAACGGTTTATGTCTATTAGTACCCTTGGCACTTAGATGGTCTTTAACTTGCACCGGAATGCATCTGCAAATCGTTACACCATAATAAATGAATGATAAAACTATCTACTTTTCGCTGATGAAGATGAAAGATTGACACAAGCGATCAGATACAGATAACAGATCAATTATGCACCAGAGGTAATAAGTGACATATGTGACCTGGTCTACGAAAAGGGAGCTTACGTGCGAAAACTAGTTTTCTGTGAAAAAGCTGTTAAAAGTAAGCAACTCGTTTCGTTTACTCGTTTTTACTCTTCTTTCTCTACATTTTTAGTACACTTCTAAGCAAGTTAGGANAAAAAGCATCTCATCTTCCATCCGAATCAACCAAAAAGTGAAAATTGATTTTTTGACACTTAAGCCCCCTTTCCGTAGACCAGGTCACATATAACGTTTTGGTCACGAATACAACCTTTACCTCCTTCCATGGTGATGAGACGTCGGCTCAATGTCCTCACTAAAATTCGTGATATAGATCCTCTGCTCTGCTATAGTAGCCATGGGTTAACACCATCCGGACCATGGGATTTGTAGGCATAAAATATTAAATCGGTCGATAGTAGTATTTCTTTGTTACCAATACTTCGCATTAGGCCCTTTGTCATTTTTTTGGTAATAGTGCGGGCGATCTGGTTAGTGGTTTCCTTCGAGTGGTCAAGCCTGAGAGTCTTTTACAGGCGTTGTTCAACGGCGGGGAAGATACTCCCCGCAGTGCTCTCACCTTGTAGGTCTTTGGAACCTTTTGAGCAGAATGTTTAAAGCTGATTTATATGTCAAACAATCACACGTCAGTGTAGTCATATTGAAGAGATTCTTAGATTTTTGTCGAAGCTTTCTAATGTTGTGGTTCCACTCGGGAACGTGCCTTTGAAATTTTGTGGTCTTCAGCAGATCGCCTTGAAGTCTGATTGAGGACGTCTTCGAATTGCACCGATACACTCCTGCTTCGAATGCAGGAGTACCAGTTCCCAGTATATTTTCCTGGAATTCCTGCAAATTTGGCAAGCATTTTTTTCAGCCTTCAATATCATATCTAATAAACCTGGACCATTGAGATAAAAGTCGACAAGCTAGGTGAGCGAGTTATGAGTCCTTGTTAGGAATTAAATGTACACAAGAGATTATTTCAGTCTCGTTTTATTTCCAGAACTGTTTTCC
>NW_016225071.1:0-1381 GCF_001687245.7 Rhagoletis zephyria
AAAATTTTCGGCCATTTGGTATGCTGTAGCAAGGCTAACAACTGTGCCAGGTTTGAAAGAAATTGTAACCATAAGTGGGCATGGCTACGCCCATTTTCCAAAAATTTATAATGTTCTATTTTTTTGTCTAAAAATTATTGTAAATGTCAATTTTGAGTGAATAATCTTTAGTAGTTAGTAAAATATCGCAGATTTCGTATTTCAGAAAATTACAGTTATATGGGAAGTGGGCGTGGTTACACTCCGATTTTGCCCATTTTCAATACCATCCGTCCTACGCCCGAAAGAAGTACACGTACCAAGTTTCGTTAAGATATCTTAATTTTTACTCGAGTTATCGTGTGCACAGACGGACGGACAGACGGACAGACAGTCACCGCTTAATCGATTTCTCTTTTCATCTTGATCATTTATGTANATATTTAATACAAAATAGAAAAAAAATAAAATACATATATTTGTAAAAATTTAATCAAATCTAATACATATATGTATATTTTTTTAATCAAGCAAATATATTTACATACAAATATTTTAAAAGTTAAATGAGATTAGAAAAATATATATTCTTGTTTTTAAAACAAAAACAAAAAATCAAAAAGTAAATAAAATAAGATCCTTAAAATTTAATGAGTTTAAAAGGTACATATATTTTTCTTCTTAAAACAATAAAAACTAAAACCAAAAAGAAAATTAAACTGAAAATATTATAAATATTTTATTAAAAAAGAGAAAAAAATTAAATACACACATACGTTTCTAAAAATTTAATGAAACACAATAACGTCTTATAAAATAAAAATTTAAACAAATTAAAATAAGCTTCTTAAACTTAAGTTAAGTTAAAAAAATATATATATATTTTTTAAGGCAATGAAATCTATTAAATAAAAAGAGAAAAAATTATGGTAAGAAAAGTCGCAGCCCGAGATTTCGAACTCGGATCTCTGGTATGGCATGCCAATGCTTTGCTCACTTAGCCATTGCGACTGCTGGAGGGACGTCAGCTAAATGATATTCCGCTTCAAATCGACTGGTGAATGGGAATACTTTTTTCTGAGCCTTTGTACTAGAATAATAAAAGTCTTTCGAACTATCTTGCCATCGGCCTTTCATTTGTCTTATACTAAGTTTACATATAAGTAGATTATCCTCATTTTGGAGCTTGTGAGGACCCCGGATCCTGTGGCCCTACATATATATCCTTTGTACTATTTACCCTGAATTGTTGATTTGAAATTGTATACACACATGTACAAATATATATATATATACACTTATGTATGTTTTGAATTATTTTATATATGCGTATGTATGTATCCACTAATATATTTTGAATTCCCAGTGGGAATTAGGAGCACGTAATAATACCTTATTAGCA
>NW_016225072.1:0-1381 GCF_001687245.7 Rhagoletis zephyria
AAAAAAAAATCGCAAAAATCAACGCAATTTTGTATCCAGTTGAAGCTTGCACTTTGCTTGACTAAAACTGCATGGGCTACAATACTTCTTACTCGAAAATTTTCTAAAAATTCTAAATAAAAAGTTAAAAATTTTAATGAAATTTTTTTTTAATTTTTGCGAATTTTATATAAAGAGTGAAACTTTGGTTTATATGGTGTATGTTATAGAATTAACTAAATTTTCATAAATAAATAAGGTAACAATTCTTTCATGAAAATTATTGTGAATATTATATTAGAACAAGGTGTACACTTTCTTTTGTCGCCTAGTATATATGAAAATCTCCCTATGTATGTATGCATTCAGCTCAGTTTCCGTTATCAGCTTTTTATGTTTATTAAATTATGATATTATTGCCAACGAATTGATTTATCCCTTATAAAGTTTTACTCAGTTTAAATGTCACTTAAGTTAAAATCAAATTTAAACAAGCAAACCGCTTAGAGCACTTTAAGTATAATTAAATCGAATTAATCAAGAGCATTAAATGTATTTAAATATGTATTGCAACGTTGGCTAATGGCTGCGTGGTCCGAAAGAGCATTTTTGCGTCGGTGTGTGTAAATTAAAATATCTAAGATCTCAATAAATGTAAGGTAGGATCCACTTTGCATTTAATCTAAGAATATTACATTTGTGATGAGAACCCACTTTTCTGGCGCTATCGCCTACGGGATCTCTCCAAGGCTTTGTAAAAATTGTTTTTCAAGCGTCCGATATCCTCCTCTGCGCTTAGTGATGCACACCGGATTAAGGAATGTTGCACCGGTCCATCTTTTTTCATAATTTTGCAACCATGACAACGACCATATAGTCCTGGTAACTAAATGTGTAACTTTTAAACTGTTTGTTAACTTGGTAACTTTTTTTCAATTTTGACAAAACTTTTCGCATTACAAGTGTTTTAACTAGTTGGCCTAAAAGCAGGTAAAGAATATAAAGAAGGTAAGAAGAAGGTGCTGAGCACGGGCGGCCGCATATGGATCCTTATAGAAAAATGTATATTTATGCACTTAATTCAATATATTTATATGCATAAATATGTACATACTAACTAAATGTACTTGCATAAATTTTAATTTATGCTAATAACTCGATAGATGCCACGAGCCCCACATCAATGGAGAGCCAAATCGAGGGTATTTTCCCAAATAGGGGCTTTTTGCCTATTAACTTACTTGCATACAGACACACATATACAAATACACAATGTATGCATAATTTTTGCTTGAAAATAATAATGATGATAAATAATAAAAAATAATGTTGTCGAAACCTTCTTTTCTTGAAATCGTAGCCATGAATCGATCATGACTTAATTTACATAAAAAAAAAAACA
>NW_016225073.1:0-1381 GCF_001687245.7 Rhagoletis zephyria
GTCGTTAGAACTTGGAAAGATAGCGTCACACCATGTTACAGTTTTGCTCGTCACTGTATTCATCATCACTTTCTGTACTAAAAACCTTATTCCATTATTAATATAAGGTGGATTATAGTTGAGTATGAGTAGAGAATAGTTGAATACATATACATATATGGGGCTAATGGTTCCGAAGTTATATCTGATAAAAACTTCCACGCCTATGGCCTTTTACAAACTCAATTATATACATATATCTCTTTATAAGCGCCTACCATTCTATACCTGCATGCATACGAAATTTAAAGTTCATGTAACTTATGGTTTCGAAATTATAGCTGATAAAAAATTCCGCGCCTATGGGATGTGCCACGCCTCATTTTACAAACTCCTTCGTATATACCTTATTATAAGTACCTACCATAGATATGTCTGCATACCAAATTTAAAGTTCATGTGACTTATGGTGTTGAAGTTATAGCTGATAAAAAAATTCCACGCCTATGGGATGTGCCACGCCGCCTTTTACCAACATCTATTTATATATATATACCCTAGTATAAATACCTACCATAGATATGTCTGAGTACCAAATTTCAAGTTCATGTGACTTATGGTGTCGAAGTTATAGCTGATAAACAATCCCACGCCTATGGGATGTGCCACGCCCCCTTTTATAAACTGATTCACATACACCTTACTATGAGCACCTACCGTAGCTACGCCTGCATACCAAATTTCAAGTTCATGTGACTTATGGTTCCGAAGTTAGAGCTGATAAAAAATTTCACGCCTATGGGAGGTGCCACGCCTCATTATCGAATCCCAATTTCGTTCGATTCTGCCCATCCGTTTAGGCTGCAACCTGCCACATACATACATACATACTTCTACAAATATATAGTACATATATCTATTCTTCTCTTAGCGTAAAATAATTTTTGGCGATATCTCGGCCACATGGCCACCTATCGTGTAAGTTTTAAGTTCAAATATTTATTTTCAATTGGCTAAATTGTATTCTAAATATTAGCCAGATCGGCAAGAAAATGCAGTTTTTAGGAATATTCCGACCCTAGCGCCACCTAGCGAGTGCATTTTTGGTCAGAATATTTCTTTTCTAGGTGCTGACACATGTTCCAGATATGAACCAAATCGGTCTAGCCGGTATAAAGAAAGCAAGAATGATAAAATACAAGATCGCGCCCTTGAGAAAGGATTTTTGAGCGTAATTTTTGCGTGACGTCATCTTGGAGCAATTGCGAGAGATAAATGCCAAAACGCTTAAACGCTTATGTAAACAATGCTGAAAAATGTGTTAATATCGATATTAAATGGTCCAATTTTGCAGGACTTAATAAATATACGAAGTTTAATTAAATAGGAACACGTAGCAATG
>NW_016225074.1:0-1381 GCF_001687245.7 Rhagoletis zephyria
ATATATGAGTGCTTTTACTCTCTGAAAAAAATAATAATAATTTTTGCAATCTCGCATATGCTGTTTTGCATTTTGTTGATACGCGGTTTTGTACTTTAAACGAAAATATATTTTTTGAAGTGCCAATCAAATAACTTATTCGGAATTGTATAGCACCAGTTTAGCGCTATTGTCATTATACTACTCAATAAGCAACCAGTTTTATGCCAACTGAAAAAGGAAATATAAAAAATTAGTAATGAAGCCTGGTGGTTTTATATCATATAAAGCTCAAGCTATAAGCACACTGAGAACAGAGTTTAGTAATGTCAACTTGGCAAGATTCCCCAACACCTGATTTGGTTAGCTGATCCTTTTTTCTCAGTGAAAACTTACACAGAAAAAATGATAATGCCAACAAAATTCAACCTTGTCGCAAACAGAAATTTCTTTCGAAAAATTCGCAATAAGAAAAAAGTTTTCTATAGTTGACGGTATAGTCTGCCGGTCCATCCTCCATGAAACGAATAAGTATTAATATTGCCAAACTCAAAATTTGTTACGGCAACAATTAATTCATTTGCTTGAACAGTTGATTGAATTTACTATAACAGTACATATCTTATTACGCTCCAGGGAACATC
The DNA here is from genome assembly GCF_001687245.7 of Rhagoletis zephyria. Classification (NCBI taxonomy): domain Eukaryota; kingdom Metazoa; phylum Arthropoda; class Insecta; order Diptera; family Tephritidae; genus Rhagoletis; species Rhagoletis zephyria. Next base: position 624 of record NW_016225074.1, read on the forward strand.
TCTAGTTTTGAAATAACGCACAAAGCACCAAAACTTGTAAACTTAATTTTGGGCCGTAGATTACGGATCTGCACACCGTTTTTATAGATCAGTTCATTTTCCAAAAATGAGATAAGATTGGATAAGATAAGTAGAAAAAACTAAAAAATAATATATATTTCGTGTGAATTTTTTCATTTGTATTAAGGCCTGTTCTTTTGTAAAAAACTCAAGTTACTAGCGATGAAAAACGATGGATAAATAAACAGCAATAAATAAAAAATATAGTCGTGGTACAAGTTTCAATAACAGTATTGAAATAAATATTAATACGCCATAGTGTTTTTGACAAATAAATAGTTTAGGATGAGCCTGCATAACGCAATACAATAAATCAAATTAATGCATAGAATTGACAATAACAACTTCACTGTTAAGTTTAAGTAGCGGCAAATTAGCTGCACTTAATAGTAGTAGGTTAGATAAGGAAACGAATTAACAACAAGAGTTTACGGGTGTGCATAGCTTACTGGTTGGCGTTGGAGGCTTTGCACATAGATTATGAGGGTTCTCTTAATGCTGAAGTCTATGTAGAAAAAGAAGAAGTAATGAGGGGATGTAGTGATCTCCAAAATAGCAGCTGAAACTTCTACCGCTTATACTTTGTTGGTTGTTTACATTTTTTCTAAAAAAGAATGTTGAAATAAATAATAATAAGAAGTTATTTTAAAGCAAAAAACACAGTCGACTTCAATTCTAATACAAAAATTTAGGAGTAC
>NW_016225075.1:0-1381 GCF_001687245.7 Rhagoletis zephyria
AAAAGCTTTTTCACTTACACTACTGCCATCAGGCTCAATGCGTCGCAGGAAGCTATCTTGTTGTTGACCCTTGTTCATCCATTGTCCAGTCTTAGAAAGTAGTTCCTGCTTTTTGCGGCAAAGTATACAAACCCAAATTACCTACAAGAAAATTAAAACACGGCTTTATTTTCATCCACAAATCCAGATTTGGGAACTTTCTACGCAGCAAGCTTGGCACCTTACGTTTTTTTCTTAATTTTTCATTGAGTGTATACCATAAGGATAAAATAAATATCGTCGATGCCCNTCGGCACTCAAATTTTACAGAAGATAAAAAAATTATTACTATTGTTTTACAAATCTGTTGTTTTAATAACGATTTTTAAGCATAATCTCCATGCCTGGAGTTCAGGGTTACCAAGTTCATAAAATTCTAAGAAAAAAATTCCTCCAAACCATAGCTCTAAAGTCAATTTCGAGCCTGCGCATTTTTTATAGAAAATGTCTTATATATAAAAATGAATTGCTGTCCGTTAGCCTCGCTAAGACTCGAAAACGGCTTGACCGATTTGAATGTTTTTATTTTTTTAGGTTTGTTTTTATAATATCCGGATGGTTAAAACCAGAACAAAATAGAGAGTTGCCACCTGTTTAAAAATTTCAGTATAAGGTTTGAGAAGGACTACCGAAAATATTTTTGAGTCGAGTTGCCACCAATTTTGAAAATTTAATTCAATTAAGTTATTAGGATAAAGTTTGTATTATAATATAGGTGTCCAACGAAAAGTATTTGAACAATTATTGATTAAGAAATATTTTCTATAGGCCTGCCACCTACCTGAGCGGTAAAAACTAAAGGCCATACTCGCAAATATTATTCAAAGCTTTTGAGGCTCGCAACTATGTGGAATACTGTAAATCCGTCAAGTTAGTGTTTATTGATGGCAAACAAAGTACTACCATGTTTAGCAATGATATCACCCCATCGAACAATGCACTTAGCCTCGATATAAAATGAGAGCAAAAGCCGAAGTATTAGCCGAAGCAGTTCATACCAATATTCCACAATTGAACTAACAAAATAATGTGGCCTACGACTCTTTTATAGAAGCTGTGGACACTGGAGTAAATTTTAAACAAACAACAAAATCGACTTCAATTCTCATATACAAATTTAAGAGTACCGTTATTTTCTTCATGGCCCAATTATTGGATCTACACTCAATTAGTAGGAGACTATCTCTGAGGAACCACCTTTCCTTTAAAAAAGAATCCAAAGTTATGCGGTAACGTACATAAAAACAAGTAAGAAAGTCTAAGTTCGGCCGGAGCCGAACATTAAGTACCCGTCGCAAGTATTAAATATATTTTTTTCACCTTTCCGAAACCTACCGCTAGA
>NW_016225076.1:0-1381 GCF_001687245.7 Rhagoletis zephyria
GTTAGAAGTGCGCATCACCATTCCACAGGGCCTAGGATCGAGCCCAGTTATATAAAAATAATATAATATAAAAATAAAATGAAAGAAAGAGTAGTTTCTAATAGCGGTCGCCCCTTGGCAGGCAATGGCAAACTACCGAGCGTATTTCTGCCATGAAAAACAGCTTATCATAAAAATATAATCGCCGTTCGGATTCGGCGTAAAGCGGTAGGTCCCTCCCCTTTGTGTGACAATATCGAGGCGCACGCCACAAACTGGAGGACGCGTACTAAAAAAATTGTGCAAGCGCCAAATTATGTTTACAAGGGTCGTATTTTTTGTCAGACAATTTTTTTCCAAAAACGCATTGAACTCAAGTAAATTTTATTCTTATTTTATTTCTTATAGTATCATTGCTATGTGTTTGGTAGATAACTTGCGTCTTGAAAATCTTCGAAAGATTTAATTAATTAATAAACGTTTAAAGTTTAGTTTGGCTTTATGATTTTTATGAATATCCGTAAATCAATAAATACGGTTAAGTTAGAGATGATAAAAAACTATTTATTTCAAAACCACCTTAGCGTCGGCATGTAAGGGCAGTTGTTGTCCTTTTAGTTCCGTTCCCCTTTTATAGCTTGAAATGACCACATCACTTAATTCCATATAAGAAATGCTGAAAGCGGCCATGATTTCGAAGAAGATTTCCTTATAAATATTTTAAGGAGGTTTCTCAAGATGCGATGTTGCTTTGACCAGGGCTTGAGCCCAGGCCCTGCAGAGTGGTAGCACGCACTGCTAACCACTACACCACAGCGGCTACAAACGTATATATGTACATATGTAGTATATATGTACATACATATCTCGCGTCAGTTATCTTTAATTTTAAAATTTTGAAATCTTCGATTGCCTAAACACTAGTCAAAAGGCAGACGTTCGATTACATACATTTCAAATATATATTTTTTTTTAATTGCCAGACATTCGCCCCAATCGCACTGCTTGGTCAGCAGCTCGAACATTGACTAGAACATTGTTTGAGCGATTTTTTGTTCTATTACGTTCGCAAAATTAATAGAATTATTTGTTTCCCTGCATTGATCTATATGACCTCACCCACTTTTGTGTTAATGGAATTATATACGCTACAAACATTCATAAATAAATACTACATACATATGTATGTGTATGTACGTGGTTGTATGCCTATTGAATTTGAGTGACAGCATTCTTGCAACTCGAAGAATTCCATACATTTAACTCGATAAAATACTTTTATATGTACATATGTAGCTATTGAAAAGAAAGTGCATGTATTAATATTACCCCTTTTCAAGGGCACGTGTAAATAGAAATTTCTTTTTTTCCCCTCAAGATTACTTCTCCTAACCTTGGTTGG
>NW_016225077.1:0-1381 GCF_001687245.7 Rhagoletis zephyria
TTCTGGTAAAGAGAAAAAGTTGAAATTTGTGGTCCAGTGTAATTAATGGGATTATGCAGCGATACAGCTATCAACCAGAAACTGTACTGACTGACGTCCACATGCCAAACTTTTATAAATAAGCACACACATCTACGTGGTAGACTCTAGAGATTCGCACACTTTTTACAATAAATATTTCACTTGGCGAAAACTGTTTCTAATTTATAACAAAATATGTATATACATAAATAAGTATGTATGCGTTTTGGAAACCTACTTAAAATATGCGCGTAAAAGTAACGAAGTTTTTACGCTTTGCTTCACTATATGTATGTATATAGAACCGCTTCAAACTAAACACCAAGCTAGAATAAAATCGAACGTGCCAGAATGAAGGGAAACGAGCTGCTGAAGCTAATACGCGAGTGCTGTGATATAAAGGGAAGGTAACAGTGAAAGAAAATGGGGTTGTAAGTACTCTGTTTATGTACTAGTACATACGTTTGTGTGTAGCTGGGCACAGCTGATTCGCTCACATTCCCGCCGATTGTATACTGATCTGCTACAATGCGCAGGCGCAACGCGATATCATAGAAACCTTAACGCAACTAACACAAAAACGCACCTAATGGCTCAGTTATGCATACTTGGCATTGCATGAGAGTTGTCACATGAGGAATCTGTTAAATGAGCTTAGCGTGTAAGCGCCCTGCAGTAAATTTCATAGACAGTCTAAAAATGTAACAAAAATTGAATCTGTAACAGAAAAAAAAAAACGAAAAAAATATCCAAAAATCTATTCTTAAAAAAGGTTTCTTATAAAAAAAAAAAACTGTCCAAAACGGAACCGGTTAAAAACTAGTTGCAAAGTAATGCACTGGGCGACAATTTCCGCCGCCAATGACATCGCCGTGTAAAACTGGACAATTGAAAGCATTGCTGGGGTAATGAGCTAGAACTAGTACTGTCGGCAAAAGGTCTAGTTCTACGCTAGTTCTGAGCTAGTCAGATTTTCTGCAGGACGGTTACCCAACGCACATTACACCTGCGATCAACTAATTAGAAACGAAAACGAAAATGATATTCTTTGCAAATTATGTTTACTTTTAATAATTTTCATTTAAAATATAATTCAATCTGTAACAGAAACCACAATAATAAAAGTATCAAAGCTTGCAAAAATTGCAAAAAAAAAAATTATCAAACTTCAAAAAATTGTCATCAAAATTTCGAAATTTTAAATCAGAATATTTAGTCAATTTTCGGGTATGCAGTTCTGTAGCCCATTCAATTGTAGTCGGAGAAAGCGCATGTCTCCAGTCGTTAAAAATTACCGTTGATTTTTTGGAATTTTTTTGTGGGGGGTGTTGCGGGTGTTATATGGAAGAAAATGGAAATT
>NW_016225078.1:0-1381 GCF_001687245.7 Rhagoletis zephyria
AAATTTTTTTTTATTGTCAAAAAATTGGTATAATCAGGGTTGGAAAAAAACATATTTTTTTATGACAAAAACATCGCGTTTTATTCTAAGAAGAAAAAAACATGTTTTAAACAAATTTTTCGCAAATGTTTTAATTTACGTGTTTTAAACATTGTTTTAAACACTTTTAATAATTCAATACTTTAGAAATTAAAGGTAAGCAAATCCATCGATGAACTAATAATATATCTGCTAGAAATTAGTAATCATGTTTACAATTAAAATGAACGTTACATAAATAAATAAAAAACAAAAAACATTTTAATTAACCACGCTTTTTTAAATTGACTAAGAAGTAGAAAATAATATTTCTCGGGCCCATAAAACTTGTTTAAATAACTTTCGATCTTGAAATTTTTGCAAAAGTCATTATAAACAATTTATGAGATTGAAAACGAAATGTGGCATTCTCATTATTCTGTAAACGACAAGGAATTTTCTGATGAGACTTAATAAGAATATTGTATTGCTAGTATCGGAACTATTTCTTGCACATTTATTTGCCAAAAGTTCCTCAACGGCTCGGCGCCAGTGAGTCATTCGCAATAGTATGCTGCGACTGCCGCATTATGCTAAAGACAGCCATTCGACATAAGCTACTATTCCATACGAACACGTATAAATATGTACATAGTTAGATAGATATTACTTTTCGAATTAGTGGTAACCCTAACCCATAACATTTTAAAAGTAATATCAAAAAATTTTATTTTTTTTCAAATCTCTTTCGTTTGATTCTGTGACAATTAACTGATGAATGCAGTCACATTTAATTTTTTGAACAAGTGGCAACTCCTAAATACATAACCATCTTTTAATAATTCATTTACTTTATTAAGAAATTGACCTAAAATGTTTTTAATGGTGGCAACCCTCTTCAAAGATTACCAAGTGCAAACTAGAGATTCCTTAAAAATGTGTCCGTTGATATCCATATTTCATATGTATAACTTGCGTATAAGTTAACACAATTAGGGCCGGTTGCTCAAAGCCTGGTTAATACTAATCATCGGTTAGCAACGTTATCGAAGTTTTCGACTCCATGCATATAACACGGTGTCGGTAAGGTCGATAACGATGTTTAGCCGGAGATTGTGTCAACCAGGCTTTGAGCAACCGGCTCTTACACTTTTAAATAGGTTGCAACGTACTTCAAAATATGTTCAATTACTACACTCTTAGGTCTGTCACCCATACGCTGGTAAATATTACAATTAACACAGCTTAAATTGAGTTTGATTTTTTAAACAGGTAGCAACCTTCCTACATGTACTTGAAAAATAAAGCATTTTTCAAACCATTTTGGTTGATACCCATATCGCAATAACTCATTTAACTTTTT
>NW_016225079.1:0-1380 GCF_001687245.7 Rhagoletis zephyria
GTCGAGCGCACGTTTAGTACATTCAAGGCTGTGTTAAAGCCTGTTCTGTAACAAAAAAAATCAAGTTGATAATAAAGAAAATCGATGGATAAATAAAGAAGTAATAAGTGGTCATATGAAAATGCGCAAAGATTTTTTGTTTAAAAAATTAGCAGGAAAAAATGTTACTCATACGCCATGTACACCTCCAAAAATCTCGATAACTTACCCTTAGAATAAAAAATTAACTCTATTTCGATATATTTCAGTTTTTGTCTTTTTCTAAAGCCTTCCTTTGCCGTTTTTGCTAATTTTAGTCCCTATTTCGCTATTTTGTTTTGCCTTTTCCAGCCTATTACGTTATTTGATTTTGCCGGTTTTATAGGTTTTTAGGTCCTAAAAATCTATTTCCTATATATTACATATGTACTGTTACTGTTTTTCCATTGGAACTATAAAATCTATTATATTTTAAAACGTTCAACAAAATATTACGGAAAAATATTAAGATTTAAGCTTTTAACTTAAAAATGTTAAAAAAAAAATTTAAAAAATTTTGCGCGGAATCGTGATAATGAGATTTTTGATTCTGTTTTTTAAACTTTTTTCAAAGATTGGCATAAGAAAACCTTGAATATCGCAGACTTAACTATACCGATTCAGACTTATAGGTATCATTGGAAAGGTATTTTTATTTCTGCGCTAATAAGCTCATTCAAAAAATTAAAGAAAAAGGTAGGCTGAACGAACATCATTCAAAGTTGAATTAGGATGTGTATTTGAAAAAAAAAAAANTAACGCTTAGTCGCGTTGGACACTTGTTGTTGACTCTAATGTATTTGATGCGTGCAACAAGCAAGAAAATAACAGTAACCGGTAAAAAAAAAAACTTAAAAAAATTGAATCACTTTTTGTTAGCAAGTGCGGAAGCATAGCTGGCTGTCTTGTTAGTAGGTACTTAGAGACTCTTGCGCCTGCGCCTTCCTCGCTGTGGTCAATTTGTGGCTTTGTAACAGCAAACAAGCATTAGCAACATCAACACCAACAGCATCAGCCACAACAAGAACTAGCTTCGCAACATACGGACACTGCAACTAAAATAGCCAATATAAATAATAATAATAATAGCAAGCGCACGAGCACACACATTTCAGAAGTTTGTATACGCGTACTATGTTGCACGATATATGTATGTAGCAAGTGCAACAGTGATGATTATGTTTGTTAATGCGGCTTTTGTCACATTTAGTTGCACATGACAACACACGCATGTATATATGTGATATATATAACGGGAGCTCCAATAGAATGGCTTTTTAACCGACTTCAAAAAAAAAGGAGCGTCTGTTCATCAGTAGGTGCGGCTGCAAGCAGGTGTCTGCTTGGAGCAAGCGGCTCGCT
>NW_016225080.1:0-1380 GCF_001687245.7 Rhagoletis zephyria
GGAAGCGAAGAAGTTTTGTATTTGCACAGACAAATCTTAGTGTTTGTTCATACTATTTAAGAGTGATATGCCCCCCGGTAGCGGGTACAAAATGACAATGATATTTAAAAAAGGGTTTGTATAAAAAGTGATTTCTTTGCAGAAGCAATTTTATTAATGTTAATGCAACGTCAATTTTCGCTCGGAATGAAAGCATGAAATTCTTTTAGAATTAGATCCGGTTACTTCCAGTGGTTCCGGGTTCCGAACATAATAATTGCACCAAGAACAATGACAAAATCGACCACTTTTTCACATTTTGGGACAATATAGAGTGGAGTATGACATAGATAGAAAAGTGAAAACAAGACTGTTGGCGGGCAAAATAGAGATACACAAGAATTTTTGTCGGAAAGCATTGAATTAAAATCGAACTGGACCTGCGATGATTACAAGGAACCGATACAGCTTTCGTTACTTTTTATTGGTAAAGTCAAATTTCAAACAGTAATTATGCATGCGAAATTCATGTCTAAAGATATTTATCCCTATAAGATTTTTGTCTTTCGCGAGCAATCCGAATTGAAACCAGAGGCATAACTAATATTATAGTAAGAAAAAAATGTTTCGAGTCATCTATAGCTATAACTGTTAGACTTACATATGTATGTATGTATGTATGTTTATTACAAAAGTATTTTCATAATAATTACACCAGTCAACACGATTTTTCGGTCTGACTTCTACATGTTAAATTTAAGTTTCTCCTACGCTAAAAATAAGAAAAAACAATTTTTTTTTATCAAAGTTTGCTTTTGTAAAAACTAGAGCAATTTTTCAATTTTTCTGGAAAAATCACTAATTTGTATATATTTATTTTTTATAATTTTACTTTAAATTATGATTAGAAAAGTTTTTGCTGAATCAATTCATTTTTATCAATTGGTCAATTTGAATTTCAAGTGTTTTTCTTATGTTTTGAATGAGAATCTAAGCATGAGAACAGAAACCCAAAGCCAAAAAAATGTTTTTGTTGACCGGTGTTATGAGCGAGAACTAGTCCCGAAATAGTGCTGAAATATTCCTGAACTAAGCCCAGAATGATTTCGGAAAAGTCTTGAACTAAATAGTCCCGAAATTATTTCGGAAAAATCCCGAACTAGTCTCGAAATGTTCCCGAGTTAGTACCGAAACAGTACTGAACAAGTTCCATTCTTTAAGACTTAAAAATTTTTTCCTCACTAATAACTCGAACTCGAACGAGTCAGATTCGGATTCAGTGAGTCGAAATACATGTCAGTAGGTTGGACTGTTTAAATGCAAATAAAAATCTTTGAAGACTTAAAAAAATTTATCTCGCTGATAACACAGTAGGAAGGCAAAAATATTACAACTAAACGG
>NW_016225081.1:0-1380 GCF_001687245.7 Rhagoletis zephyria
CAAATAATCAAAATTCTAGAGTGTTCTATTTATTTGAAATCAGCGTTTCCTCTACTTGTTTTGTATAAGTAACTATTCATGTGGTAATCTTCAGATTCAATTCTTCTATTCAAAACAAATACGTGAACTTTTTTCACTTTAAAGGAAAACCCACGGCACCTGGTGCACCGGAGCCACTAGAGGTTACACATGACTCGATCACACTGTACTGGAGAGCACCCGAAGATGATGGCAAATGCGAAATCACCGAATACGTGCTCGAATATCAAGACGTTAAAGAGGAGAGGTAAGAAATTGTAGTCGCATTTCAACGATAACATACCACCGAAACTAACTTAATTCCGTTACGTTTGCAGGTGGATCGAGATACGCAAAATCAAAGACACAACATACACTATAAGCAAACTGAAAATCGATACGGAATATGTATTCCGCGCGATCGCTGTAAATGATGTTGGCCCATCACCACCTTCACCGCTCTCGCCACCCATACGCCTAGTAGCCGAAGTCAGAAAGGAAAAACCAACCGTACAAGAACCACTGCAAGACATTGTGACCGAATTAAACAAGGAAATTACATTGTCTTGTGTATTCGGTGGCATACCAGAGCCCAAGGTTACATGGAAGAAAAACGGAACGGTTATCACATCGAAGACTATGCGATATGAGAATCGTGTATCCAAATACACAATTGAGAAGACAACAATTGAGACTGAAGCTACGTACACATGCGTAGCTGAAAATGACATGGGCAGCGTGGAGACTTCGTGTAGAGTTACACTGCAAGAAAAGCCGACGATTGACATCGATGAGAAGTATCTTGCACAGAAAATACGTGCAGGCACTACTTTGAACATTCCGGCCACAATTCGTGGTTATCCACAACCGAAATGTAAATGGTATAGGGAGACCACAGAACAAACGACCACAACGGAGCGTGTGACAATTGAAACTACAGAGACCACCTCGATTTACAAATTGGAAAAGGTGACACGTGAAGATTCGGGACGTTACAAGATTACAGCTACCAATACAACTGGCACAGCAACAACGGAGTGTACAATTGAAGTGATCGATAAGCCAAGTCGACCACGATCACTCGAGATCAAAGAAATGAAGAAGGATGCAATTACATTGGAATGGACGCCACCAGTTGATGATGGTGGTCTGGAGTTGAATAAGTATGTGCTGGAGAAATGTGATTTGCAAAACAATCTCTGGATGAAAGTAGCTGATTTGGAAAAAGACATACACTCCTATGCAGTACAAAAACTTTCCATGAACTCACAGTATATGTTCAGAGTCGTGGCAGCTAATCCTGTTGGCATATCTGAACCAGCTGAGAGTGAGACGGTGACGATTACAAAGAAATTCGGTAAG
>NW_016225082.1:0-1380 GCF_001687245.7 Rhagoletis zephyria
TGTTTGAGCTAAAAAGAGGCCGGATATATTTTTCGCCCACAGACATCTCTACAGGAAACTAGACATTCAACCAAAATTTTACAATAACTGATTTGTGTAAATATTTATTACAGCAGAAGAATTACACCTTACCTCTTTTGATACCGTTATGTATTTGTTCAAAAGAAAATTGGTGTTTTTCGAAAATGTTATCGATTTCATTATTATCGATTATCGTCAATGGCATATTCATAGATTTTAGATGTTTATGCGTATTGCCGAATACTTTCATCTTCATACTTTTATCGATAATATTATCGACAATGTTATCGATATTATTCTAGGTNGAATTCAAAAAAAACGAAGTAGGTTCTCTATTCGACACGTATACTTTTAAACTAATTTACGAATGAAAAACTAGAAATCAGTGAAAAAATAGTTCCAGTGGCATATTTGAAAACAGAAAAAAAAATAACAGACTCTACCCGCATAATTGGTGCACCTGCTATGAACGTACATATCTACATATCGCAGACCGTCTTCAAACGAGTCACAACTCAAAATTTGACATTTTTGGGATTATGCGGTAAAAATGTACACAGAGCTTTTATTTACCTTGCAGCAAAAGCTGTAGCAAATTTTTGTTATAGTTTGTTTAAAAAAACCTAAGGTAAATTCTTCGTTGCATATGTGATTATCATGCGCTAAGAAATAGTTTTTCGCAATTTCTGACAAACGTATTATTTTGAGTTGTGACTCTTTTGAAGACGGTGTGCGATATGTACATATGTATGCAGGTATACATACATACATGCATATATCTAAGTACATATCGCAGCTTGGTTTTCTGTGCGTTGGTATAATGTACATACATACGTACATATGTTGATTAAAACTTGTATGCTTGTACTTGTATGTATATGTACATTTGCTATTTATTATAATTGCTCTCAGTCCCTCTAAACAAGCGCACTTGCGCAGCACTGCCATTTAGCTAAATGTGTAAAGTATAGGGGTGTACTTGAACTACTTCTGGTATATATATATGTATATATATGCATGTATGTAAGTAAGTGCATGCTTATACGCAAATGTATGTATATGAACATATCTCTATGCTCTATGCATTTTAAATGTCAATATGTAACAGTCAATACATATATATATATATCTTCAACTAGAAGTTTGTGTATTTGCATTCTTTTAGAGGCCACAAGCATTTATAAGCTTCCTCTAAGTGTTGACAATTATGTTTTCTTTAATTGAATGTTGTGAACACCGCTTATTACAAAGGCAAATAAATCGTAAACGACAATAATTAGAAACTTTTTGTGGATTGTGCGTTGTGACGGTGGCGAATGACAGGCAACAGGCAATTACGTCGGTCACCGAGGCGTATGA
>NW_016225083.1:0-1380 GCF_001687245.7 Rhagoletis zephyria
GGCGTTGGGGCTATGGCGGCTATCATGGATATAGTGGATATGGAGGTTACGGTGGTTATGGTGACGGTTTATATCGCCGTTCCATCTATCCAGTGTGGGGCTAAGACTATGTGACTATGAAAAAATATTCTTATATAGGCTTCATTTCACAAGGGGATTCAAAAGACATTTAACATTTGCAACGAAAAAAAAACATTTAAAATGATTTTAGGATATTTTTAACTACACCGAAACACTTTTGAACGAATAGAAAATATATAATTAGTTCATATAATTAGCATCACACACTGCATATCCTTATTTTAACCGCTACTTTACATTAAAAAATTCTAAACTTCGAGAAATTACGACGGCTCACACGTCCATATCGAAATAAATAAATTTTTATTAAAACTGCAAACAGTGCTGTCTCACAGATTCTATTAATAGGTTTACTTTTACATTTTCGGGCTAGTTTCGGGCAACTGAGTATAAGTTCGAAATGCTCTCACAAAAGTGAATAAACTGCCCAAAAGCACGGCAACACAAAAAACCATTTGAGTGCCTAATTTCTTTAACTAAATATTTGGCCTTTAGCAACCTTAACGAAAGCTTGACTTATTCCATTTTATAAATTTTAGTGCAGTTTTAACAAAATTTTCTTGCTAGAAATCTTTTGTTACATTATTTTATTTCATTCCTTTGATTGTACATGTTAAATGAATGCTTGTTTTTAAAAAAATATTTTTTTTTTTACATTGTTTTATTTTGAACTTTTTAGTTTTATTCTATGCTAGCAGACCCGGCAAACCTCGTCCAACCCAAAATTAAAAGCATAATCAGTTGTGGTTTTGCAAAAAATAAAAGAGTTTTTTCTAGAAGGCAATATAGTTTTTCCATACACCCAAAGTGCTTCTGACCCAAATTATTATTTAGTATTTAAGGGCAACCTTGAACTGGTAAGCATACAGCACTTGCCAATAAAGTATTTAAATGTGATAAATAAAATATTATCTGAATTCAGCAGTTTTTTCTTTCTTAAATTTTAGTAATTTCTTTTATTGGGTCAAAATGACATAAAATATTATAGGACGGGGTAAATTCCAAACACTGCAGAAGAGTTAAAGGGGTTATGTGAAAAATACCACGCCTATATTATGTGCCACGCCCCCATTTACAAACCCTTTTATATATACCTTAGTATAAGCATCTGCCATAGTTATGTCTGCATACCAAATTTGATCTGATTACAAATTTGCAATCCTAAAATTGCAAAATTTAAAACCACACCTATAACCTTCGGCGATTCTGTTCAAAAGTGATAGGGTAATAAACAAACAGACATTCATATTTATATATGTATATTAGAGTCCAGCGCAATTGTATTTGCCGCATTTCATT
>NW_016225084.1:0-1380 GCF_001687245.7 Rhagoletis zephyria
CATCTCTCTCTTTTATAGGAAACCCCTAGATATAAAATATGGTGAGTATACTGAGGAACCGATACTCACACTTTTTTTTACTAATAATCTTGAGCATCTACATTTTAAAGTAAATATTTTGATAAGAAAAATAGGACCATACCAAGTAAATGACAAATATGTACCTTCACCTGAATATTCCACGACACTTAAATACGTTACTCTGATAATGAAATGATGTTAGGAGGTTTAAAACGACTCTAAATTAAAGCGGCTCCTTTGACTGGGTCAGACCATACCGATAGACCCGAACTCTGCAGGAGGACGAGGAAGGCAGGTGGCTAGGTGGCTGCGATGGCAGGACCAGATGAAGAAAGATTTGGCTGCACTTTGCTTTTCCGCAACGATTGGCGTGATTCAGCTATTTCAGCTAGCCCGACCAAAATCTCTTAAGCGATTGCGCCGCTAAACAAAAGGAAAACTACTGTAAGTAAGCACCGAAACTCAAAAATATATTCCAATCAAATTTGTACAGTTCTATACAGGGTTCGCCGGTGCTTTTTCTTCGAAAATGTATAACAACTGCAAACTACAAAAAGTCGTCATTCTACAACACTAATAAATCACCAAAAAAAAGCTGCGGTTTTTCCAAAATATTTAGCAAAAATATTAAGCTTAACGTGAGCTGGACCAATTTGAAAATATCCCCAAAAATTTCATTATTTTTATTCGGTTGATAAAATGTTCAAACATTTTTATGCAAACCTTTTAATCTTAAACTCTATTATCATCTGAGGTAATTTTTCAAAAAAGAAAAATTTTAAATTTTTTTTTGGTGGTAAATATTTTCAAATCGGTGCAGCTCACGTAAACATTTTGGTCTTAAAGTATAATAGATTCTACAATTCCAATGGGAAAAAACTACGATTTTTTTGTATAGAGAGTGATGCACTCTAATGTACACACATATTTGCATCGGCGTTTAAGAAAAAACGATGTTTGATTTTCATTCACCGTTTTCAAAAAGAAAAATATCAAATGTGCATTTATGCAATCTTAGGGTAAAATCCGACGATAAAACAAACCATATATTTATGCAAAACTTTTGATAAAACAAAGCAACTACAAAGCAAAAAAAAACATTATCTGAAACGAGTAATTCGAGCTGTTTTGACTATTCCTTTAGAGAATGGACGCCTATTCATTTGGCAAACTTTTATGTAATAATTCAACAGTACTACTGATGGCCAACTTTTGTCATTTTACTCAAATTGACATAGCAGCAAAAACAACTAAAACAATAAGCAAATAACAAGGACGACAACTCAGCAAAAGTAGCTAAAAGTATGCTCGTATGTATGTATGTATGTATGTATGTATGTATGTATGTAACTCGTCCTG
>NW_016225086.1:0-1380 GCF_001687245.7 Rhagoletis zephyria
GGCATTAGGTTATCCCCGCCCCACAGTGGGAAATATCGGAAAAAAATTAGTATACTTTTTTCATATTTCTTTAAATATCTTTAATTTCATGATTTTGATGTGGTAATTTAATGTTTTTTATCAGACATTTTCTAAGTCGAGTGAGAACTCATCAGCCTCACTTAAAAAAAAAATAAAAAAATAAAAAATAAAATAAAATAAAAAAATTCTTTCTATTCGAAGATAAAAAAATCGAAAATCAGACAGCTACATAAATTGTTTGAATATATCACCAACCCCAGTTATTAAATTTTCAATGGTCTTAACCATGGGCGTAGCCAGGTAGGGGCAGGGGGGTGCTCGAGCCCCCCTAAATTTCAAATTTTCCTTGTATATATATAAAATAGTACCCTGAAATGCCAGCTTAATAGGGTCGAGCCCCCCCTAAATTTCATTCTGGCTACGCCGATGGTTTTAACGGTTATTCTAGCCCCGCGACTAGAATTTTTTCCGATATTTCCTACTGTCCGCCCCTTTGAACTCCTAACGAAATGGTTGGTAGAAGTCATTGTAAAACATTTTATTTTCGATAAAATAGACCGCATGCGATCAACCAATTTTCAAAGACATATTCTAAAAGCATTTATTCACGTGAATTCCTCCAAATGTATTTGCAGTGGTGCAGTAAACGATCAAAAATTACAAGAGCACCTCACACGATGAGTCAACTTCATTTATTTTAAGCGTAAAAATCAACAATGAATGAGACTGCCGCAATGACTCACTCACCCACACACACGCTTCGCTTTCATGTGTTTGGCGGGTCAAAAAACGGGGTTCACCTTATTTTGCACTCTCCCTCCCGTTACGCACTCACAAAATTACACACTTCTGGTTTATGGCTAACATCCTTTGCCACTGTCCTGCAACACCACTTATGATGCTGTTAAAATTCAATGTACATACATATAAATATATTTTCACTTGTTCGTTACTTTTGTGGATCCCAATGTGAAACAATTGCAAAAAGCAAATTTAATAAAAAAAAAATGCAAATTAACAAATGCAAAAAAGCACACCCAAATTCAGCAAAAAAAAAAAACAAATCGCTTTCTACCGCAGTCGCTTTGTATTCGAAACAAAAATAATTCATGCATTCTTTGTAGGGTTCCGGCATGCCACAGCCACAATCCAATTCGCCATATCACCAAAATCCCAATCCCGGCGCGCCCCTTGGCGTCCCTTTCGGCGCTGGTTGGGTAGCGCCTGCACAACAACACTTCAACAACTCTTCTCCACACCACATGCCACAACAACAAAATAGTTTACACTATCAGCCATTACCCACACATCAACAACAACCATATCCCCCTCCTACTAACAACACAATGTCACATTCCC
>NW_016225087.1:0-1380 GCF_001687245.7 Rhagoletis zephyria
ACTGTATTTCAATTGAAAATTCTTAAAACTAAATAAATAAACATAAGTGACAGAAAAATATCACTTTGAAATGGGGGTGTTATTACATGACGAATTGAGAACATCCATATTTCCTTAACGATACAAAAAATATGAGTATTCCTAATAAATTGAAAATTCAATTTTTTTTTAATTTTTTCCAATAAAATTTTTTTTAAAAAAACTTATTTTTGTTTAAATAGCCCTAACCGCGACATCTTTTTTTTAAATTTTCTTTTTGATGCAGAAATGCATCTAGATGCCTTAGGAATATTTCTGCATCAAAAAGAAAATTTTGAAAAAAATGTCGCTACGTTAGTTTGGCGGTTAGGGCCTCGGCATGTTGTTTTGTTAAAAATATTTGTATTAAGAAATATTCTTTCTCAAAAAAATTTGGTTTTGAAATAATTTTTTTTTCTAAAAATTACTTCTCTTTTCAAACATTTTTGCTTTACTTTTTTTATAAACATATTTTTTTGTATAGAAAAATGGTTTTTAAAAATTACGCCCTTATTTTTTTCTCTAAAAATTCATAATTTTTTCAAAACAATTTTTTTCTAAGAAGTGTTTTCTAATGCTTGACAAATTTTTCAAGTTTTCTAAACAAATGTGTATTTCTTTGAAAAAAAAAAATTGAACAAAATCCTTTGGGCAAAATATTCCTTTTAGTTCTGAAAGCGTTAAAGTGTACGTGGCTGCAGTGGCAGTTCTTTTGCTATTCTGGGTGTCGGTATCATCAAAGTAACTGTATGCGCTCATCGTCCCTCTAGGCAATGGGCTCTGACCGCTACCTTTAAGAGCCCGGAACATATTCTGGCAGTCGCTAATTTTGAAGTCTTATCACTTAATGATGACCAGGAGGATAAAGCCACATTGTCCTCAATCTCAGCACTGAGCAAATTGGACAGCAGATATAAAATATTCGGTCTTGAAAAAGATGAGATGGCGGAAACATTTTGCGCATCTGCTAATCTATGATTAGATGAAAGTTAAAAACAGACATTCTAATGACAATCGTAATACATTTTTCGTCTTCTTGATGGGCGGCTAATTTGCGCACATTCATTATTTCTCGACTGTTCAGTAAAGAGTATCCCCTATTCTAAANGAATTCCGCGTACGTAATGACTTTGGAACAATGTAAGCAGTTAAGTGAAAACGAGCGTGGCATATTCAGTAAGACTTTCGCTTAGGCGTTTTTCATAATCAAACATCTACGCTCGCACTTGATTTCTTTAGTTCATGCGTTTAACGTGCGATTTCAGCTATGCCAATGGAAACTGTATCCTTCGGTTAGATTGCTTTCGAATTCGTCAAAGTCAAAAGAAGAAAGTAAGAAACGAAAAACACCCAACATCAATA
>NW_016225088.1:0-1380 GCF_001687245.7 Rhagoletis zephyria
TTCGGCTCCGCCCGAACTTAGACTTTCTTACTTGTTTTTTTTAATATTCGTAATATTTTTGGAGCTAAATGTTTTTAGGTTTTGTTCTATAAAAAAAAAAACCGTCCAAGCTTTTACCAAAACTATATAAAGCGCAGTTTTAAACTTTATAAAAAATTTTAGGAAAATTCCACAAATTTTCATCAAAATTTCAACTTTTTTATTTGAATCTTTAGAAAATTTTTGGGTATGCTAATTTAGTCTGATGATGTGCAAGCTTGGACAATGTTCTTATAGAAAAATAACAAAAATTTTAACTCGAAAAACATTATGAATATTAAAAAAAAAAAATTATAAAGATCATGAATGAGTCACAACTTCACTACTTGTATGATGAAGGACCTACATTTAAAAATACAGCAGTGTGGAAAGCGTTACTAGGGCACAGTAAGAATAAAAAGCAGGCGAATTTTTGGAAGGACATCAAACAAATCTAATTGTCGTTTCTTCAATATCTTGTTTTTTTTTTTAATATGCGCCACAGTTAATATAAAAAGGTTGCAAACGGGCATCATAGACAAGCCACTTTATTACGAAGGCGCCACTTATTCTGAAAGTAAAACATAATATAGATAAGCTATGCAGGTACATATGTAGGCCGCGATATTTTCTTCTTAAAATTACATACATTAAATGAATTTTTGATGAAAACAGTACCAAGCAAACTTGTAAAACAAAGTATTTATTCAACACTTATAGCCAATATTTACTCATCCTTACAAACACTTTCGCGCTATACACACAAAAAAGTGAAACAAAATTTGAATTGCCTATTTCAAATTCATTGCATATTCAAATTGAAACCAAATTAGTAATAAGCTCAGCATAATTTAATACAAAAGAATGCCATTGGCATGAAAAAAATTTGCCTAAACAGACAAGAAAATAACTACGAGCCAGAAATGATATAATAAAGATGAAATAAAGACAAAATACCATAAAGACGGCAATTTTATGGATGCCGCCAGTAAACAGAAGCCAAGCTGAAAATTTTTGTACAAAGAAGCGGGACGAAAAAAATGCCTTATTCATAAAATACAAAATGTAATAAAATCTTTCGTAGAATTGAATTTGCTACTACGTGAGAATAAAAAAAAAAAACAAAATAGAATAAGCGCAACAGGAATATACAGCGTGGCAACGAATAACTGTTACCCAGTTTTTTTTTGAGAAATAAAAGGGTCCTTTATAAATTTTGCGAAAAAAGTATTTTAATGTTAATTTTCCACAGATTTTACTTTAGTTGTATTAGTTAATTTTTAAATTTTAATCCTTATCTACATTTGCCAGCGGTGTAAATTTTGAGAGAAAAGTTCATTTGGCACGCAAGTCTTTTTCAGG
>NW_016225089.1:0-1380 GCF_001687245.7 Rhagoletis zephyria
TTAGTCGGTCTCTGGTACTCGGTGACCCACTTTGTCGCATTAAATCGAGAGCTTTTTGGAGCACTAAACTGTGCAAAGGGAAACTGTTTTGCACTAAACTGCTGAATTTTTTTTGTGAGGTAGCAAGTCAGTCAGCCATCACTAACCTTTATTCTATTCCGTTGTTTGCACCTTCTGAGGAGGAGAGGTGTGTGCTGTACAGTACTTTAACTGTGCCTTTTTCTATCTACCTGCTATCACTGTATCCATCTTCGGTGTGTGTGTGTTTACCTTTCTTTCGGTGTCATCATCTGCTGCTACTTTTGCTGCTGCTGCAGTCAACAGTTGTCGTCATGCTTGCATGTCGATAAATGCAAATAAGTGGCACTGCTGTCGGTGCTGGACGATATGCAGAACACAGCAACTGCAGGCTAAGGTAAATAGCACAAACACACACAAACACATCTCTAAAATCAGCAAAAGTTAAATCAGTCACTGCTGAAAGTCAGCTCAGCCGGTGCTGTGGCTGCTGCTGCTGATTGGCCTCTAACAGCGTCGTCTTCGTCGACGAATGGCTGTTATTTGCATTTGAATCGACTCTCTTTCATTTCGGCGATGAAGACGACCTGTTCAGTGTTTTGCTGCTGCTGCTGTTGCTTTTACTTCTTCAAAGTTAAATGGGCCGAGAAGGACGAACTGCTGCTGCTGCTGCCGCTGCCTCGGATGAAATGTTGCTACTGCACAGCGGCGCGGCAGTGCTTCATTTCTTCGAGCGGACCCATAGGTCGCTGCTTCGGCCATCACCACTCTTCTTTCACCCCCTTTGTGGTCTCTCTTTCTCTATTTTTGGTACTCCACCTGTCTTCTCGGACAGATCTTCGGCTGCTGCTGCTGCCGCCGATGTGCTCGTCAAAACACAAGACCGTTGAAATGTCTTACTAATTCCTCTCACTGCTGCTGCCAATGCCTGTGGTAAGGCTGGCGCGAATGCAAATGGAGAGCTGATTAAGTGGTCGAGTTTTAATTAGAAATCAACTGGTCGTTTTACGAGCTTTCTCTGCTGCTGCTGTTGCTGTCTCTTTTCACTGAAGACTATTTCGTCTACTAGTGTGTTGTCCCTAGTTCCTTCTCTCTTCTGTTGTTCTTCGAGGTCATTGTCGGCTGGTGTGTAGTGTGCCTTCAATGAAGCTTTTTCAATCGCGCAGTGTTTGCGGCGCCCAAACACAATGGCCCATTGACGCTGCCGAGGCGCCTAGCACTTTGCTACTGCTGCCTCTGCTGCTGATGCTGTATCGCACTAATTGCTCTTTTCTTCGCTTTTGAATTTTAAATTAATTGTGTGTGTCTTGCGTTGGGTGCAAGAAAATGTTTTTTAGTGTTCTGACTTGGTCTATTTTTGGG
>NW_016225090.1:0-1380 GCF_001687245.7 Rhagoletis zephyria
GCTGCTGTTTCAGTTGCGTGAATTTTCGAAAGCCTCCTTGTTCTACATCCAATTCGGGATCGATTACCAACACATCCCAGCTCTTGTCGTTCAAACCAATAAATGAGTAGACCAAATGCGTACACAAATCAGCAGGCACATCTTCGAGACCATAGCGCCCCAGTCCGGGGCGATACACAGCCCAGTTGCTGAAGTAGCAGACAATGCGTGCCGGTTGCTCATTGCCGACTGTGAATGCGATGCCTGCTGCTAGCGTCAAAGTGAGCAGCAATAGTTTTAAGGGAATGTCTGCAAGAAAGAAGTGTGCTTGAAAAGATACTAGTCTCCTTAAAATGGTACATATATATAAGTATATTTTTTTTTTAGTTTTCTTTCCGTGATATTTGAACCGAGGAGCTCAAGTTTGCTGGCCGAATACAAAAATACTTAAAACAGGGTTAGACTGGGATCCGGTGCAACGCAAGCCGTATGCGATCGCGGAAACTGAGAAAAGTAGCGAAGCGTGTTAGTCGAAAGAACAATAGAGATATCAAAATACGTACATGGGTACATAAGTGTCAAGAGCTGGAAATGCTGACTTGCAGGAATTTTGCGCTAAGAGTTTGAAGACTGTTGAATTGTACAGAACTTTAAGACTTTCGGGATTGGAGCTGCTGACTGACTGACTGGCGTCTAGAGAAAGTTGAAGCTTCCAAGAAACTCGATTCTCCAGTTCTAGTTAATAATAGTTACATATTAAAAACTAGTTGAAAACAATTGTAGGGTTCTCCCAAAATGAAAAATAATTAAAGCAAAAATAACTTGAGAAGTTATAAAAAAAATTTTCTTGAAAATTTTGTTAGCTTTCATTAAAAAAAAAGGAACAGTCCAGCGCCTTCGTCTTAGTCTGCAGGCTGTATCGGAGATACAGCCGCTAAATTTAAACGTAGAATACGTGGTATGGTTAAGAGCATATCCAAGTAAAAAACGAAAGCACACACTAAGCAAAAAATATCAACAACAAAAGCGATAATAATATCGGTAGCAAAATCGCTAAAAACATCGATAAAGAAATCGATGAAAATATTGATGACAATACTGATTACAAAATCGATTACAAAATCTATCAAAAAATCGATTACAAAATCGATAACAAAGTCGATAACAAAATCGATTANAAAATCCATAACAAAATCCATAAAAATATCGATAACAATATCGATAGCAACATCAAAAAAAATATCGAATATAAATCCTATAAAAAAATCGATAACAATATCGATAGCAAAATCGATCAAAATATCGGTAACAAAACCGATAAAAGTATCGATGAAAAAAACGGTAATAATATCGATAGCTAAATCGATTACACAAGCGATAACAAATTCGATAAAAATATCG
>NW_016225091.1:0-1380 GCF_001687245.7 Rhagoletis zephyria
GTTCATTATTTTTAAGTGTTTTTAATTAGAGTTACCGGAAATACATCACCAACTATGCATTTATGTATACCTAAAAATATGCCTATTCATACCTAACGTCGTACGCTATACACCAGCCAAATACTTAACATGAATAATTGGATCGAAAAAATACTTTGTTTTTTCAGTTGTTCTTTATTTATAACAACACCTTTTTCAATAGTGGCACCAAAAAGCGTCTATCTATCTATTAAATAAACAGCGCATATTTACAAACCGCTATTTATGTAGGTTATGTAGATATAAGGAATTGTATTTAACTTTAAAAGTTTCCACCACGCACAGTGGTCTGAGAGTGGCAAGAAAGTTCAAGTTCCAAAATGTTTCGAAATAGCCAACTAAGTGGTTTATTAGACTCTCGACATATCGTTCTGAGAAAAGCGGTTAATTTTAATTAATTTTCTATAGACTGGGCGCTTTACATTGACAGAACCCCATACGAGCTGTGGCAAAAAGTAGTAATTGAGATCCGATTTTACTGTAATTTTCCATGTAGTACCTTTTATAAGGAATGAATAATTACAAAAATGACTGTAGATTGACGAACTGCCGCGCCCACTACACTAGTGGGCGGAAATGGTAAATGCTATGCGAATTTAATACAATTTAGGTTTTTATAAAGGGATTTTTTGTTGGGCGTGGCAGTTCGGCAATCAATGCCATTTTTTATTTCTTCATTCATAAGCAAAAGTACTGGGATTCTTATAATTTAGCAATATCGGAGCACATTTATTACTTTTTTGCCGCAGCTTATATGGGGATATACCACTGTGTGAGTTGTTTAAAGTTTCTTATGATCAACATTTCCTAGACAAAATGCACATACTAAGAAGGCTAACGTCAGTTTGTTACCGAAATAATCATACAAAAAGTTTTTTTATTTGTATCTACCAAGGAAATAGGCAGTGTTGCCGTTTTTGGGGTTAACCTGCCCCAACTATTCGGGTTTTTTTAGACTTTTAGTAGGTTTGTAGTTTAAAAAGTATTTTCCTTGGCTTTTATCGAACCTACAATTTGTTAATTTTTTTTAAATAAATACAATTGAGAACATTATTTCAAAGTGTAGTAAAAAAAGACATATACCGGGGTCAAAGGTTTGTTGGGCTTCGTTAGTAGCCTTTTCCATATACATATGTACCATGTATGTAGTAGGAAAGTGTCCTTCTTGAATGCATGTATTTCACAATGCAGTAAGATGCAATAAGAGTTAGATGTAAATACATACATATGTATATAAATATGCACATCTGTATGTATACACGTGCAGAGAAGGTCTCTGTGGATATTCTGTACAATTTGTTCTTCTCTCTTTGTTCTTTAAAGCACTGAAGTGCAGATAAC
>NW_016225092.1:0-1380 GCF_001687245.7 Rhagoletis zephyria
TCACATCTGAAGGGCTTAAAAATATGTAGGTACAAGAAATGAATTGAAGTAAAATCACAGAAAAAATTTAATGATCTATTTTAGGTGAGCAATCTATTAAATGACTGTGATAGGAATAATTGTTATTTCAAGTTTTTGACTTCTAAATAATTTAATTAATATTTTTCGTTTAATCTTGCGGTATCTTTTACGATATAACTTTAGGTATTTGTGTACCTAAAGCAAAGTTTTTTGTTTGCAATGCAACCCTGATGCAATATGACATTTAAAGCCTTCGTAAGAGTGTAGATAAAAGTGGCAACACAAGTGCTCTTTGCAGCAATTACTTTTGAAAATATATATTAACAGGTCTATTCTGCGCAGGTAACATAAATTGTATAACCGGTAATTAAAGTGTCTGTCATATTTTAAACCCTTTTCGAATTCTGTGTACTCTTGTAACCGGTAAATTTGGTTACCATCTCATAAGCTGGAAACAAAATATTGCCCCGTGAATTATGCAATACAGGAATTCCTACAAATCTTCATAGCTGAATTGCTGAATATTTTCACTGCATTACCAACGTACCTACAATTTCGGTGACAAAGTGGTAACATTTTTTGGTAATACAATTTTTTGGTTACAAAATCTTCGGTAACGTGCAGAATAAACCTGGCAATGCAGAGAAAATATTCAGCAATTCAGCTATGCAGATTTGTGTAAATTCTTGTATTATTCATGGGGCAATATTTTATTACCAACTTATGAGATGGTTACCAAATTTACCGGTTACAAGAGAGCACAGATCCGAAAAAGGGTTTAAAAATTTACAGCCACTTTAATTACCTGTTACAAAATTTATGTTACCAGCGCAGAATAGACCTGTAAAGGTATAACTGCAACTGAAAGAAAACGAATTTCGACAATCGTTTTTTAGCAACTTTCATTTGTGTCGTGTTGCTTATTTTTTCGGGAATTTGTGTATACTTATAAAAATAATGAATAAAATATCGAAAATAATCAAAGCTTATATATTTTCCTAATATGAAGTATTTAAATGTGAATTAACATAATGACTGCGTTTCCTTATACATTCCGGATAATCCCATTTCACAGCCGGAATAAACAGAATGCGTTTCAAATATACGTTAGCATATGTATCATCAGCAGGCATGGGCAGAGACTTAGCAGGTGCTAAAAGAGCGTAAGTATCGCGTGTACGTGTAGAAACGAGAGCGTAACGATGAGAACGCGACCATGCAAAATGAATCAGACACACTAATACATTCTCACTTTTAGCTCACGCTGCTTTGTGGTAGTGCCCATCTCTGATCATCAGGAACGGTTAAAGAATAGAGGTGCAAAACTATCGATGGCACTATCGATAGTATCGATGTTTT
>NW_016225093.1:0-1380 GCF_001687245.7 Rhagoletis zephyria
AAAATTTTGGGCGGGACGAAGTTCGCCGGGTCTGCTAGTTTTATATAAAATGCTCTTCACATATATCTTCTTCAGTAGTAGTAGTTGGCGCTAAGCTGCTACACTCCTCTATTTCCCAAAAGCGTTTAAGGAAATTGTCCAAATCCAAATCTAAGTCACACTCGCAACTGAGGGATTGCTGCCAAATAAGAAAGCGTTGACACCTTTGCTGTGCTTTCACCAGACACCACCCAACCTACCTTAGTCTTTTGTAGAACTGGCAAATTTCTGGCCAAGCGTATTTGGCCCACGCAGAGTAGGCCGAAAAACAAGCCGGCACCAATGAGAATGTCGATGCGTTGGGGTTCAAAAAATAGTGGATCCGCTAGGCGAATGTTTGAGGTTTGCTCCAGGCAATCCCCTTCAATGAACGGCTTGGTTGGACGTCGGTATTGGTATGCGTAACAACTGCCGACAACTTGGAAGAATAATCACTGATGCGTGAGTGTAGTTCCAGATCAACGACATGATCTGCGACAAAACCATTTTGACCTATGCCAGAAATGGACAATGACGATTTAGTGATAAAATTAAGCTGCGATGCAGAATCGAGCAATGCTCTACAAGCTATAAGCGATCCAGCGCCATTTTTATATAAATGACTGCGGTTGCCAAGAGAACGAAATCAATGTCAGTATCAATGGTTTGGGAACCAGAGCTTACAAGTGTTGCTGCAGAGTAAGAAAATGGCGACGCTGATGTCGAAAGCGAAGCGGACGGGTTACCGGTGATAAGCAATGAAGTTGCCGCGTCTGTCACTATAGCTGAAGTAGAAATTGATGATTGAGCGGGTGACCCAGATGGAAGGNCTGAAGTAGAAATTGATGATTGAGCGGGTGACCCAGATGGAAGGATGCCTTGCTGTAGCAAAGTATGATGTTTCAATGAGCGATATTTGCAGCAGCCGGTCTTGCAGTTCTTTAGAGAATGACCTCCTCTTAGGCAATTCAGACAAAGTTGTTGTCTCTTCACCTCTTTATATCGCATAGAAGACGAAAGGCTAGTGAATGTTTCGCATTGAGCGATTGCATGCTGCCTGGAGTTGCACATTACGCAACCGTTTGACGACGTGGCTAGCGAAACCTTGCGGTTGTTGTTTAAGTATGACTTACTTCCTACCTGTTTGGCTGATAACCTTGTGTTTAGGCCGGCGCCCTAAACAATTAAATTTACGGACCGCCCTAATATTTCACTTTGTGTATAAGACACAACAGTTTGCTTATACTTGTACAATCCACTAGCTATGTTAAAATTTCCCTTGCGGAAAACACTGTTTCTCCTAAGGTAAAGTCCATAGCAGGAAAAAGAACGGATTTTACTTATCTTGCGAGTATCCAAGTA
>NW_016225094.1:0-1380 GCF_001687245.7 Rhagoletis zephyria
GCACGAGCATATTGGAGCAAGCTCCAAGGGCAACTGCTCCCCGTGGTACCAGAGTTAGGTCTCCGGTCAGACCTCGTGGCCGAAGCCACTCCCAGTTGAGTTACCATACTACTCTGGACTGGTATCTACTCGACTCGTCTTCGCCTTCTAAAAACTTCACGTGCGAAATTCCTCAAGTTCGTTACCGTCAAATGTGTGGAGATGGTACTACCGAAGTCGTACCGTCCATCCGTCCATTTTACCTGTCAAGATTCCTCAAGTCCGAGTATCCCGGGCATTCGCAAAGCACGCGCTCGACATCCTCAAGCTCCGCTCTACACTCACACCTTTTAGAGTCATGGAGGTTCCTCTTGTGCAAAAAAGTATTAAGAGGACCATGCCCCGTTACTAGAAAATCCAAACTCAAGCAGTGCCCGAAGTCCGGATTCTCTCCCATAAACCCTACACTCGGAATGAAGCGGTATGTAACACGACCATTGGAACTACCATCCCAACGGTCCTGCCATATACCACGCACTCTGTCATCCAACAACCGTTTGCACTCAAGATAGCCCCTCTCCAAGTCACCGTCCGAAACCCCCCCACGGCAACATGTTCATGCCTCTTCTCATCCTGAAGGTCACAGCTCTCGCTATAACCACCAGGTCAAGAGGGGGCACTCCTATCAATACCTGAAACGCATCCGTAGAAACAGTGCGACACACCGGAAGACAATCCAGCAACAATACCCTCTGACAGGATAGGACCTTCTGGCGACCTGCAACTTTCATAACTGTTTCGTACCAAATAGCGGACCCAAAAGTGGCACAAGCCACGAATAGGCCCCGATAGATGGCACGAACAGCACGCCGGCTGAGGCCCCAGTCACATCTCAGGATGCGACGTACCNTCCCCTTGAGTAACATTGTTACCGTCTTGCCAACCGAAGTGTCGACCCCCATACGTTGCCCCCACCTACCGACGATCTCAAGCAGCCGTTCTCCCTGCCTTTCTATATCTGACCTGGAATTTCCTTCCGCCAAGACGAGAAGGTCATCGGCGTACGCACTAAAGCCACAGACTGGCTCGAGCTCCCACAGCAGGGAATCCATCATAAGGTTCCAAATAAATGGACCACTGATGGACCCCTGCGGACAGCCACGAGCCACATCGACCTCAACAGTCCCCGTAACACCAACCATGGTAGCTCTGCGATCGGAGAAATAACTCCGCCAGAGAGCTATCTCTGCACACCCAGCTCTTCCAAACGCTCAATGACTCTGTCCCAACGTAGGTAGTCAAAAGCCCGCCTAAAATCAACAAATATGCCAAGGACATACTTGTTGACACTACCCCGTACTACACTCTGAACATTCAGCCAAGCATCCTCTACACTACGTC
>NW_016225095.1:0-1380 GCF_001687245.7 Rhagoletis zephyria
TGAATGATTGAAAGGACAGCTTCACTGGTTGAGGAAAAAAATAAAAACCTTTTAGGAGGGTTGCCACCCGCTTAAAATTTTACCAACTTAAATATATATCGAGTAAAATATTAAAACGCATCCAGCGAATGAAATGCACACTTAATCAAAAGTAATAATTTTGAATAGGGTTGCCAACTATTTGCCACCTAATTAAAAAATCAAATTCAATTTGAATTAACGGAATTAGAAATTTTTGTGTATCACAATATGGTTGCCAAACGAAAAGGGTTTCAGAAAGTAGTCGTATTTTTGTGTTGCCATCTGCTTGAAATGTCGATTTTAGTTTACTTTTATACACAAGTTATATGAAATATTAAAAAAATGGAAGTCAAACGAAGAAATATAAGAAATCTTTAGTTTGAACGCAAAGAATATTTTTGATGTGTTGAAAAAGGGTTACCACCTGTTTAAAAAGATAAATTCAAATTTAATTTCAATAACTTAAATGAATTATTAAAATATGGGTATCAATCGAGGGGGGTTTGAAATTTTTTTATTTCTGAGCGCGATATTAAATTTTAAACGCGAATATCAATATATTCGCGAAACCATGGGCCAAATATAGTAAAATTGCGTTTTTAGTTTTTCGATGCGACGACATTAATTCAAAATTGATTTAAAAAATTCAGAGAAATGTGCTTACAGAAAAAGTATGGGTATCAAATTAAAGAGGAAATTCTATAGAGTTTAGACAGATTCATGTTTTTGGTGCAGAAGGACTGGTAAGTATTGAAAATGTCCTTTTAAAATTTTATTCTTGCATTTTCGCNGACCTATTCGTTCTTGTGAATCCAAAAAATTTTTAACTATTTTAAATTCTAAAGAAATTTTCTCTTGCATTTGGTAGCCACATTTTTATTCTACATTGCATTGAATTTTTTAACTAATTTTTGTAATTAATCATATCTTTAAGATTAGAAAGTCCTTTAAAATGAATCCTGACGTCAGAGAGAAAAAATAAAAACGCCACTTTAAATAAAAGAGTAGGTGTCAAACCCATTTATTTTTTATTATTTATTTTATGGTAGGAGAGCTTCTCAAACAATATAGAAACAATTTTTGTCAATTTAAGTTGCTGAAAAATAATGTATATCCAAATTCCGAAACTAATCCCGGGATTCCGGGATTGTGATAACGAAATCCCGAAAATCCCGGGATCGGAAAAGCTGAAAAATTAACATGTAGTATGGATACAAACGAGTAAACCCTACAAGACATTGCTTATCATTGAGGCAAAAATTCTAACACATTTACACTTTTTTGTTTTTGTAGTGTGGCTTGTCATCGTGTAAGAGTTGCTCATTGGCTTTAATTCTCATTTAAATGTCAATATACATT
>NW_016225096.1:0-1380 GCF_001687245.7 Rhagoletis zephyria
TTTTTTTTTTTTTTTTTTTTTTACTTAGCATAATATGTCATCATATGTTATCTATTAGTATGTGTGTGAAAAAATGTTTGTTAGATTTAAGCGGTTATAGGCAAGCAAGGGCCGATTTTTTATTGCTGTGCTATTTTAAAATTTTTCAGTTTTAAAGAAGTAAAAAAGTAATGGAAGAATGATAAAGTTCTGAAGTTCAGCCGCCATAGCCTTTCCGACCCATTAGCCTCACTTAGGGATGGTAACGATTAATCATTTGATTGAATTAATAGATTTAATTCAATTTGCAATTAATTATCGTGTCCTTCATTTTGATAAATCGAGTACTAGTAAAATAATTGTAAATAAATATTTAGAAGTTCAATGAATTTGGTATCTAATGACTTAAATAGGTCGAGTTGGTCAAGCTAGCTTGGCTAGCTAAGTTATCCCAACCTACGTTCTTGTGTTGTTTACCTCACATCTACGCTTTCTGTTAAGTGTGTTTTACTGTGCAGAAAACTTGCTGTATTAGCATTTAGTTTTCCAAATGGTAACAAGCCAATCGCATCATTGTATTCGCACAATCGAATTAGTAAAACAATTGAAAATATGTAAATCGTTCTGTATCCAACGAAAACAAAGTTATGAAAGCTGTAATAAGAGTCGGAGTATAAGAAATTTTAATACGCTCTTCTTCCCTCTTCATACTGGCTCTTGATATTACCCCTCATGTAGCACCTACATACGTAAATGTGCTCCTTGAAGCCACTTTGCCCATCTCTGTCGTGGGTGCCAATTAAATACTTGTGATTGTCTTATTTCAATGACTTCTGTTATAAATTATCTACAACTACTAAAATTTAAAGCCTTTAAAATTCCAATTTGATTACAAACCTCAGCCAAATAAAAGTGCACGAAATTGCAGCCTTTTTTATTATAATACCATTCGAATTTCATTCAAGTCATTCTACAAATGTTCCTCGCCGCACCTCGCTCCTCTCCCACCATACTAAACTTCAATCAATCCAACTGTTGGCAT
The DNA here is from genome assembly GCF_001687245.7 of Rhagoletis zephyria. Lineage (NCBI taxonomy): Eukaryota > Metazoa > Arthropoda > Insecta > Diptera > Tephritidae > Rhagoletis > Rhagoletis zephyria. The sequence goes on from NW_016225096.1 coordinate 1,022, forward strand.
TGTCATTACGTGCCAGTGTCAGCGAGCATAGACAGACTTGTAGCTCAGCAATACTCCACAGGACACTCACTGCCAGCAACAGACGAGTGCGTGTCTGAACGCTGTCGCGGCCATAATTCGTCGGTATTTTGTAATAAATTTCTACGATTTTCATTCTTTTTGCAATTCTTTTATACATACTGATTTTTGATATTGGTTTGTAGCGCTGCATTTGATGAGCATCGATTGTGTTGTTATAAATTGCTAGCAAAAAGCAGCTTGAAAAAAAGACACAAACATAAAATAGTTAGGACACCCGCGAGGTTTGATAAAAACGCAAAGATTGCACAATAATTCATTGGAAATAGCGGCACAAAATG
>NW_016225097.1:0-735 GCF_001687245.7 Rhagoletis zephyria
TGCAGTACTACAACTGGGAAAATCCACATTTCGGACGTGCCCCACTCGTATGGAATAGTAGCTTATGTCAAAATGGTGGTTTTAGTATAATGCGGCATTCGCAGCAANTACTACAAGAGTGAGCTACAAGTGAAACGCTGAGACAGTAATTTTTCTTAAATTTCCAGATTTTATTTGCAGTTACATTAAGAAGCTAATAGAGGGCAGAGCTGTTGGTGAGGAAGGTGTCGAGTTACTGCAGTACTGCAACTGGGAAAATCCACATTTCGCACGTGCCCCACTCGTATGGAATAGTAGCTTATGTCACAATGATGGTTTTAGTATAATGCGGCATTCGCAGCATACACTCACTGGCGCCGCGCCGTTGAAGAAATTTTGGCAAATGAACGTGCAAGAAATAGTTCCGATACTACCAAGTCCATGTTCTTGTTAAGGGTCATCGAAAAATTCATTGTGTTGTAAATACAGTATATTTTGCTAACCTGCACATCCTTCTTTGCACGAAAAACTTGTGCACTTAACCGAAAAAGGCACTTAAGCGAATTTTCTTTACTACTTCAATGAAGAAGGTATCCAAATCCCTATGAAACCAAATAATGGAGAAGCACTTACCACGTAGAAATTACTGCAAGCGAAATTTTTACCGAATAGTATCTAATTATCTATATAACTACATAAATTTATAGCCATTTTCGTTGTTCTGCGAGATGAACAAAATAAATAAAAAGTTGTAAA
>NW_016225097.1:745-1387 GCF_001687245.7 Rhagoletis zephyria
ATTTAATACTAATTTAATTTAGTGGTTAATGTTTAAAAATGAATTCGCAATATGTCCGCAGCTCAGGTTGATTTGAAGAAATCCGAATTACATACATCTACTTGAATATAGGATAGGCAGGGTTGCATACAAATGGTAGTTCCGTATATATTTAAAATATGTTAGTTCATTCAATATTTACATCTGGGCCAATAAATAATAAACATATAGCCGAAAAAACAAAGTTTCAATTAAAACGAGTTTTTATAACCCCGCATGAAATTCCGATTAATTTTAAATATGAAAATAACAATATTTTTTACCTTGCATATACCTACACAAGAACCGCATTAGCAAAAAACCGATTGGACTCAACATATATTTCTTTACAGCATTTATACCCCTGTCTTTATAGCGCATTCGATAAAGTCTTATTCAAAAGTAATCAAAATCTGCTATTTTTAAACGANCTTTTCAATTTCAACGCGTTTTGAAATTTAGTTTGTGCATCCGTTTTGAATCACAGCGAACTGGGTCGCCTTATATGTCGGTATAAACAAGGTAATAGAGCCGTTTGATTCTTAACAACATACATTAGACATTTTATTTAACTTTTGAAATGGTAACAATTACTATGCGCAAAAAGTTACTATACATTAAATC
>NW_016225098.1:0-1380 GCF_001687245.7 Rhagoletis zephyria
ACAAGGCGGCGGTCAAAGTCCACGAGAGACTTAGCTGCAAGTCCAACCGTACGAAGGAAGAGAAGGAAAGGTTGGCTTGTGCTAAGGGGAAAATGGAGGAAGGCCGGGCGTACTACGCAGCAAGGCCACGATTCAATGCCACGGACCCGGGATTCGCAAACCGGATCGAGGAAGGAATCGCGGCTAAAAGGCAGCGGTCTGCTGAAAGCGAGATAGCAAGGCCGTCCAAGAGATCGAAGCGCAAAGACGACGCTGCAAAGCCAAACGCCAGGCACGATCAAGAGAAAGCGACAACATCGAGAGCGACGGCAACGGCCAGTGAGATAGCCAGGAGACATCTAATCGTGGCACTCATAGACCGTAGCAATCCGCTGGCAGAAATGTCTCAGGAGCGCTGTGGAGCAGTGGAGGTAAAGCTGTTGGATGCGCTCGTCGAGAAAATGGATGGGGACCCTAACACGACCATGCNAAGGCCGGGCGTACTACGCAGCAAGGCCACGATTCAATGCCACGGACCCGGGATTCGCAAACCGGATCGAGGAAGGAATCGCGGCTAAAAGGCAGCGGTCTGCTGAAAGCGAGATAGCAAGGCCGTCCAAGAGATCGAAGCGCAAAGACGACGCTGCAAAGCCAAACGCCAGGCACGATCAAGAGAAAGCGACAACATCGAGAGCGACGGCAACGGCCAGTGAGATAGCCAGGAGACATCTAATCGTGGCACTCATAGACCGTAGCAATCCGCTGGCAGAAATGTCTCAGGAGCGCTGTGGAGCAGTGGAGGTAAAGCTGTTGGATGCGCTCGTCGAGAAAATGGATGGGGACCCTAACACGACCATGCCAACTTTCGATGGTGCGCGGTGGCTAAACGGGGTTAAAATACTAAAGTGCAAGGACGATCCAACTCTACTATGGGTAAAGGAAGCTGTCGCGACGCTTCAAGGTCTGTGGGAGGGCGCCGTCTTGTAGGTTGTGGACCGCAGCTGCATACCGTCCATACCGAAAGCGAAGGTGCTCATACCCCGCACGGTAAAGCCGGAGAATGCGCTGCGGCTTCTGCAGAGACAGAATCCAGACGTGCCGACGGGAGATTGGAGGGTGTTAAAGGTCACCAACTCCGGTAAGGAGGATGGCAGCCAAAACTACATCCTCCAAATAAATAAGCCGGACGAAGACATATTGTACGCTAGGTTCGGGAAGATAGCGTGGGGCGTAGGTAGCGTATACCTTCGCCTGAAGAAGCGAAACCTGGCCGATAAGAATGAGAACACGTTGGAGGAGCGAGAGGTTGAGGAGGATCTGGGAGAGATCCTGGAGGCCACCTTGAAACTCCAGGATACCAAGAAGGGTGAACCGGAGACTCTACCCGACCCCGAGAAGAAT
>NW_016225100.1:0-975 GCF_001687245.7 Rhagoletis zephyria
CGATACGCCGACCTGCTGTGCCAGCGCTCCAAGAATCATCTGGTAGGAGGAGGGGAAGGAGGAGTTTAGTTTAACTTTAACTTTTACTTCACAGGACGCTCAGCGCAACGCTGATGAGGAGATGACCATGGCCACCGTCAGCACCGGCTCTGTTGACCTGCAGGTGGTTCAGGAGAGGGTCGCGCGACTCAACGAGCAAGTTCAGCTGCACGAGAACGTCAGGAACGCCCTCTTCTACTGCTAAACACAGAGAGAGACGGAGGGCAGCGACGAGGAGGCGATGAATCCTTTCCAACTGATTCCCCGCATATTCTATCTCTCTTCAAACCATACCGAGACCAATCAACCACCCACACACACACACACACACTCCCCCTCGTTCACCCAAATCCTTCTCTCGAATTCATTCCCCTTAGATTCAGTCAACAGCCAAATTCTCAACACCCATTCCCCCCTCTTCAATCCTCTTCAATCTATTATATTCCGTTATCCGAAGAAGAATTCCCAAAATTTTATTCCTTTCCTTTTTAGCCCCACTCCTCCCATGATTTCGCATGACAGCATGAGCAGCACACTTTGCACTACTGCTTTCCCCCCTTTTAGCAAATAAAGCGCACGCCCGCGCGCAAACATGTGCTCCCTTCAGTCTATATAGCCGCCTTCATTACGCGCCGGTGTTAATTATGCAAAATGGCGGCACTTTGTTCCTGCTGCAGCAAGGACACTAAATCTCCATCTCTTCAACAACTTCCTCTTCTTCTTCTTCTGAACAACAACGCTGTAAATTACACTGAGCTGTGGTCATGTTTGTCTTGTTCTCCGTTCTCCTTTGCGGCGAGAAAGAGTTCAGCCGTCCTCTCTGCCTGAGAATTCCCAGTCGCCTCGTCATCATCATCACCATCTTCTTCGGCGGTGTCTGTTTTCGTCTGTTGTTGTTGTTGCTGTACACTGTGGTCAAATTGATTTATCATCCTC
>NW_016225100.1:1027-1380 GCF_001687245.7 Rhagoletis zephyria
GGTGCTGTCGCCACCACCAGCAAAACAACAAGAGGCCGCCTGGCAGAAGGGAGAAATCACTTACGAGGAGGGGAAAATTAACAGGAGAAGCCACTTTGACTCTCTCTCTCTCTCATTTACCGACGCCGACCACCACCACCACCACTCTGGCCTGGTGTTCTTTTTCCACTGCCTTTATCTTATTTTTGTTTGCCTTTTTACCACCACCACCGCCGCCACTGCTCTAGTATTTGGTTTTGCGATTTGAAACTCTCTCTCTCTCCTTCCTTGTGAACGTCCGTGTTTCACTGGTGCTGGTACTCTGGTTCAGCAAGTTCTGTTTTTATCTCGTTGTCCAAGCTTGAGTGGTGGTG
>NW_016225101.1:0-1380 GCF_001687245.7 Rhagoletis zephyria
TTTGCTAATGAGTTGCAGTGATGTCATTAAAACTGTCAGTTGCCATACGTCCGACCACCGTTGTACAAGTGTTGCTGCAACATGAATATTACAAGCAAAATAAAAGGGACAGGAAAAGTTGCAGCTGCACAAAAGCAATAGTTAGTTTTTATTAAAGCAACAACAAATACAACGCGCCAACAGTAGGTAAGCAACTGAAGCGTAAAAAGCTAAACTGAAACAATAGTCGCCTGCTTGTCTGTGCAAATTTCGCACTTCACAACAGTGAGTGAGTGCAAGCAAATTGTGACAGCGCAACACAAACGGGTGGCAGCAACAGCAGCCAAAGTTAAAGCCAAAGCAATTGCAATCAACTGTAGTATGTATGTTTGGATGCAAGTTTTGTGCGAATATTCGTATTTATTTAAATGGCACGAATTGTTCTGAGCACTGAATTGTTAGGAGCGTTAGATTATGTGGCAACACTTGCTGCTGGCGTTGCTGTAGTGACATAGCGCACACGCCCACGCACACAAAACTCGCAAGCATACAAAGTGTTGGAATGAACCGCACTAATAATAGATTTGTTCGTCGAGCAAAAAATTTGTACGAATTTGTACGAATTATCATGATTTTTGCCCAAGTTGCGTTCGTGCAGACCAAAAAAATTATGCATCCCTCACAAACTGCGAGCGCAAAGTGACAGTTCTCCTACATAGAAATTGAAAATTATTGCTGGAAAAAATTTTTGGCCAGCAAGAATTCGCAATCAAGAAAAACATATGACTGTGGCACATGGTTGCATTTTTGTCTACCAAAGTCAAGNACCACCACACCAGCTGGCAGGGAAACTCGCGAATTCCTGCAAATTTGCATTCGTGCAGAAATTTACCAGTTTCTCAACATGAGAGAGCATTTGAGAGAATTTTTTTCTTGTTCTCTGATATTTTGAGTGTTGGGTAATTCTAGCTGGATTTTCGACGAACAAACCTAATACAATTGCGACAGCTTGCTGCAAGAGCGGCTACTACAGTCAAATTGCCAGCAGCACCATCACAAGCACCGCCGGTAAGAGCTTGTGCACAACAAAAGTTTAAGCAACTGACAATGTCAACAGGCAGTAACAAGCAGATATATCTCATTACTTTTGCTACCGCTGCTCTAGCCTTCCCCCTGCAGCAGTCAGCAGTCATCCGAAGTATGTATGTATGTACTTGCGTCTGCTGTGACATTGGTGTCACTTACAAGCTTATTGCCACAATCTTTCCGCTTGTCGTAGCTGCATATGACGATGTCAAAATTTTCGTTTTATTGTAAGAATACGATTAGTGCTATGTCCTCACCCGCGCGCGGCCAATACAAATTAGTTATAATTTGTTTTGCGTTAGTTGGGCAAATTAT
>NW_016225102.1:0-1380 GCF_001687245.7 Rhagoletis zephyria
CTAATGCATGAAAATCCTAACCTCAAAAAAATCACCCGTTACTTGTGTATTATTTAAAATGTGCCTATGCATGTACATTAGGGTGTTCAAAAATAATTAAAGTCGGAATTTTAATGCTCTCACCCCCTAGGTTGGTTTTATATCGAAAAAATATACCCTTATTTTTTGTTTTTTAACTCACAAAATATTTAGCGGCCGCTCACAGCGCTCAAAGTTTTCCATGTACAACTTTTTGTAGAACTGGTATTGACCTCTAAATATTTTTTGATTAAAAAAAGGGGTATATTTTTCGATATAGCACTATCCTAGGCTGTGAGAGCATTAAAGTTTCGACTTTGCTTGTTTTGGACCAGCCTAATGTACATACATACATACATATGTATGTAAAACATTTTATGTGTTTACTACATGAAGTTATGCAAAACGTAAAAATGTGCGCATGTAATCATATGTAGCTACATATGTACATACATATACACAACAACAGAAAATTATACAACGACAGCAATAAATCTTCTAGGTTCCATTTAACTAAGCAAATGGGCGACAATGCTGGCGCGAACACAGTGCACATGCGCAGTTTACATTGTGAAAGCTACAACTACATATTATACGTGAACCTTACAAGCTTATAAACGTTTTACATATGTACATACATACATTAGGGTGGTCGTTAAAAAAATATACATAAAATGTCAAAAATTTTAAACACATTTTTAGAGGTTACTAGCAAAGCATGAAAAAATAATAATTTTTTTGAAATCACAAAAATTCGAAAAATTTTTTACTTGTAATCTGATACATTTGACATATGTGTTATTGAAAATTATTCATATAAATTCATAAACTCGTAGAGTTAGTGCTGGTCAAAGTCAAAATTTTGTTGAATTTTTTCTTACGATGACACAGAGGGATGAGAGTCAATTTTAGCGCGCCAAGAGTTTTGTAATTTAGAGGAGTTGGCGGGAGGCCAAATGCCACAGGAGTTAGCTCTAGTTTTAGTATTATATCTTTCAAGGCCAGTAAGTATAAATTTTTTTACAGATGATATCATAGGGTGTTCGGCTATACGCCTTTTTTCCAAAACTGAGTTTCGTGTTATTTGAAAAAAGCCGATTTCCCGATTTTGAAGTTATAAAAACCGGGTTTTCTGTGCTTAGATGTTCGTAGTGCCACTCGGTAGGCCCATTTATCAATTTCTGGTCCCAGCAACATAAAAAAAGTATTTTCAAACTGCGGTTGCCCTTGGTAGGCAAACCTCCGGGTGTACTTATGCCCTAAAAAACCTTTTTTAGGAGGTGGAGCCAAAGTGTAGATCTCTCTATTTGTGTTGCAATATGAAGAAGCAGAACCCGAATCGGGGGAGAAGCTCGGCCAAAT